>NC_082382.1:12859015-13026515 GCF_031168955.1 Gadus macrocephalus
CGGCTCTCTCCAGGTGATCAGAATGCTAATAGAATAAATTGCTGTTTCAAGAGTGTACTTAGCATTCAGTGGGGAAGGCAGGACACCAACAAATAGATGGGAGAACCCAAAATACGAAGACTATAGAGACATTTGACGTTGTTTAAGATGTTCCTACATCATTTTGGTTTATCTTAATTACCACCATACAATTGTATCTTCTAATAATGATTTCACACATACCTTACAAATACCAATGCAGGATTGATTGATTGATTTCATTTATTTCAGACGTATCAAAATACAAATCAAGCATCGCAAATAACACCAAACAAAATAAAAAGCATGACACTACAATAAACAAAAGCGATGTGCCAATTATTTCACAAAAGAAAAAATTACATACATTCAATTGATATGTCTGAAAAGGAGTAGGAAGAAATGTAACACTTATTTAATCCTACCCCTTTTCCACAGTTCAATAATTAATATTTATTTAATATATACTTCCTGTATTCCTCATAATCTCTCTTTATACTATATTTGATATATTATTTCATATATATTAATATTATTATTATTATTTATTTTTTTATATTTTCCTTCTTACTTCTGTCCCTCATCCCTGTACCTTTTGAAAATCATTGCTTTGAACCTTTTTTTAAACTGGATCATGTTTGGACATTCCTTTAGCTCCTTGCTCATCCCATTCCACAGTTTCACACCCCCAATTGAGATGCAATGACATTTTTAGTCATGCGTACAGCCAGTGTCTTAAAGTTTAACTGTTCCCTCAAATTGTAACCCCCCTCTCTGTCAAAAAAAAGTTGTTGAATGTTACCTGGTAGCAGTTTATTTCTAGCTTTGAACATGATTTGTGCAACTTGATATTCAACCAGGTCATTGAACTTTATGATACGGGAATGTAAAAACAGGAGGTTGGTGTGATCATAATATCCAGCTTTATTGATTATTCTTATGGCTCGTTTTTGAAGTGTGACTAGTGGTAGCAGTGAGCTTTTGTAAGTGGTCCCCCAGACCTCCACACAGTAATTTAAATAAGGTAAGATCATTGAGCAGTAAAGAATATGTAATGAGTTGTGATCCAATATATGCTTTGCTTTACCCAGGACTGAGATGCTTCGTGACAGTTTAGATTTAACATGTTTTATGTGAGGTTTCCAGCTGAGCTTATGGTCTATTGTCACACCCAGGAATTTATATACATACACTCTTTCAATATCAACACCGTCAATCTTAACATTTACGTCATTATTTAAATTACAGTTTCCAAACAACATGATTTTTGTTTTACTTAGATTCAATGACAATTTATTATTGTCAAACCACTTTTTTAATTTGCTCATTTCAGTTGTAATTAACTCCAGAAGCTGCTGTAAGTCCTCTCCCGTACAGAAAATATTAGTGTCGTCTGCAAATAACACAAATTGTAAAATCTTTGATGTTTTGCATATATCATTGATGTAGAGAATAAAAATAATTGGCCCTAATACTGACCCCTGGGGGACCCCACAGGCATGTTCACCCATCTTCACAAACTGTTGCCTGTTCTGTAGATAGCTCCTCAGCCAGTTTAATACAACCCCCCTGATACCATATCGTTCTAGTTTATTGATTAATCTGTCATGATTTATGGTATCAAATGCTTTTTTGAGATCAATAAAAACACCAGCTGCATAATTCTTTTGGTCCAGGGAATTTGGACTGGAGTTATGAAGCTGAACAGTTCTAGGTCTGCAGAACGAGAAAGGTCTATTGGTGAACGTTTTAGAAGTTTGCAGAAGCTGGTTTGAAGTTGGCTAGATATTATTTTTCTGATTATTATTTATGACATTTTACCAATGGTTTAGTTAGGCATAGTCTATCATCATTTCAAGTTAATATTAGTAAGAATATTATAATAGAATATACTGGTTATAATACTAATTCAATCATATTAATATCATTAAACAGAATTACAGCTTTCAATTAGTTGCTTTTAGTTGCTTGCTGAAAATGTAAACTGGCTGTTGCTAATTGCTGCCAGGCTTATTGCTCGAGCCAGATAGCATTGATCGGCTGTGATGTAATGAGACCAGCCCGCCAGCCACGCGGCGGAGATCCATATGAAATTAGGCCAATATACCAATCATCTTGATGCGGATCCATAACAGTTGATTCCCTAGTGTTACTATGGTATTGTGGCTTGATTGGATTAGTTAGCTCTAACAAAGTCAACATATATAATTTAATCAAAAGGGATGGCTAAAATAAAAAATAAGTATCAAAACAAGATTAATAACATGGATTTGGAAACATGGGTTTACAAGGCTTAAAGGGCTTACTTTAACACATGTCAAAGTTGTGTGACATTTTTTGTTTACTATTCTTTCATAGACCTAGATATTAAGGGGAACACATTAATCTAAGGTAAATCTTTATGTAAGCAACAACAACCTACAGCCTTGACAAAGCCATGATGCCTATGGTTGCAGAGTGGGAATGAGCCTCTATCATCCACTCAACTGAAGGAAGGGTAGTAAAAAATCAGAAGGGGCAATAAATAATTGGGATATGGGATTAGGAGGTAAGAAGCACTGATCCAATGAAACATCGGATTACAGCTCCAAAGAACCCTACAACTGGGACAATTTGTACAACTTTCTATATTGTATGCATGCAGTGGGGGTGTATCTTCAGTCTCTATGTCGATGGATGAAGACCCTTACCATCCTAATCCCACAATAAAGACTCTAAGTGGAGCTCAAAGACTGCACGTTGCCTCTTCTTTCAGAATGTTTTATAATTTCATCACCCCACACTAAATCATTTTTCATTGATCAATTGAATCACAGAGTAAAGGGTGCATTGTTTAGGATGGTATCTAGCAGATGGGTTGGAGATGGCAACGAACTGGATAGATTGATATTATATTACACAAGTCTGTTATGCTTGATGCCACTAAATACTACACACTTCACCTTTAAGGATATGTCTGTCAGACGGTAAGCCGAGTGAATTTGCTGTAATGTTATTAGTCAAGCACTGAGTAAATGAATAGATTGTAGAGAGGGAGGACAGGTCTAAGTGGAAAGAGAGTTGAGCGCAGAGTGAATAGGTGACTCTGAGGACAGAGTCACCTATCCAATCTCTACTTATCACCTTGCCAGGCTGACAGTCACTTAAGGAATTCAAATCTTCCCACCCTCTTAAGTTGCCCTAATAGGACACGCCACTTTGGGTTCGAGCCTTCGTTCTGTCTTATTAAAATTCTCTGTTGAAGTCTCAAAAACTGTTTGGAGGATGGTCGGAGCAATTAAAGGCCACATCCCCAGTGAGCTCTAGGCAGGCATTGTTCCCTGCATTGGTGTCTTGCTCTATCTCCTATTTCTGCACAGGCAGAAAATGTGCATTGCCTCGAAAGCTCATAAATGCATGTATTAAGACAATGAGGAGAATAGTTAAACAAAGCTACACTGTCTGTCTCTGTATACGTTTTAATTATGTGTTAATTATGTAATTATGTTATTTGAAGTGTTCACAACATTGCATTGCATAGCAGTGGCACCTAGGGGGTTTGATTCCTTGCTGAACGATTCCGGGAACGATCCCCAATGTCTGAAGGTATCCTTGAGTAAGGACCCCTATCTGCTCCTTATTGCCATGTATGTAAATTAGAGGATTATAGCCTCTAATAAAGAACTCAACAGTTATTATCGATACAAAAACAGTTGACTGGGTGGTATGAATGTATGGTGTGTGTGTGTGTGTGTGTGTGTGTGTGTGTGTGTGTGTGTGTGTGTGTGTGTGTGTGTGTGTGTGTGTGTGTGTGTGTGTGTGTGTGTGTGTGTGTGTGTGTGTGTGTGTGTGTGTGTGTGTGTGTGTTTGAGCTGTTCTGTTTGGACTGCTAGCATCTGTTTGTTGTTGATTGTGGATTGACTGAGCCCCGGTGCTGAGCACATTGGGGATGGGATCCATGGCGCTGCCTAATGGATGAACAAGGCTTGATCAATTGAGAAACGTCACACATACACGGCCACACACATCGCAATATCATCTGCTTCACAGAGAGCAGTGCTAGTACACACATACACACACACTCAAACACAGATACACAAAGAATCGCACGATCTCGCAAGCATACACACCTGCACACACACACAGAGGCATACATACAGACGCTAACCTCCAGACTTTGGACAGCACTGACCTTCTCTGATGACGGCAGGCTGTTTAGGAGGCCATACATCCGATAGTGTGTCACTAGTTCAATGAAGACGGCTTTTCAATTAAGCTTCTAAGAACCATGGGTTCAATTACACTTATGTGTGATACTGTGTGTGTGTCTGTGTGTGTTTGTGTGTATATATGTGTGTGTGTAGGCAGCACACCGGTATGCTGCACCAAGAAACATACAAAATGTAACATCTCGCCCATTGTAACTGCCATCATTAATGCAGCACAGAAAGATATGCTTTAGACACTAGTACTTAACATGTGGCTAGACACCGTACTTCAAATAAAGTATTAAAATGTCTTAGTGTTTGTCTGCTTTAATGCAGTTAATTTGCAGCGCCCCGTGTGCCAGTATAGGACCGCAGCGTCTAAGCATTATTGACGAGCTTCAGTCACGGTGACATCTGCTTCACTGCATTCCCATCGCTCCCGTGGGAGACCACGCAGTCTTTGGAACATTGGATCCTGATGGTAAAGTTCACTGAAAGGCGTGGAGATAACTATTAAAATGAAGTCCAACGAGTAGAATATTGTTAAATACTTGTAGATAAATATAGTTCAATGAGATTGGGGAATACAATGTTTTTCTCACCCCCAGTTTAGTTTTTGGGGTAATTTCAGTTATTAGTGCATTGGACAGACATAGGGAATCTTTTGCAATCCAAAAATACATCAAAATAATGCAAGGAAATGGAACAGTGTTATGGCTTCGCTTATGCACTGATGAAGCGTCTCCTCAGGGGAGTTAGGGAGGGCGTAAGCACGGAGACACTCTGTATCGCCGATGAGCCCGTGGAGAGATAGACACGGACACACGGAGAGATGAGACCAGGGAGAAGAGAGACTCAGGTATGATTATGGAGGGGGCGTTGGCTATTAAAGCCACATAGTACGATTCTCAATCTGCTGTTTGGGCAGAGCTCTGTATGCGGAAGAGGAGCCGGTCAGGGATTAAAGGGAGAAGGATGGAGCGTGTGTGTGTGTGTGTGTGTGTGTCTGTGTGTGTGTGTGTGTTTGTCCGTGGGTGTGTGTGTGTGTGTGTGTGTGTGTGTGTGTGTGTGTGTGTGTGTGTGTGTGTGTGTGTGTGTGGGTGTGTGTGTGTCTGTGTGTGTGTGTGTGTGTGTTTGTCCGTGGGTGTGTGTGTGTGTGTGTGTGTGTGTGTGTGTGTGTGTGTGTGTGTGTGTGTGTGTGTGTGTGTGTGTGTGTGTGTGTCTGTGTGTGTGTGTGTGTGTGTGTGTGTGTGTGTGTGTGTGTGTGTGTGTGTGTGTGTGTGTGTGTCTACGTGTGCGCGTGTTTGTATGTGTGTTTGTGAGTGTGCGTGTGTGTTGGTGTGTGTGTGTGTGTGTGTGTGTGTGTGTGTGTGTGGGAAGGAGGGTTTATGAATAGGGCAGTGCGGACGGACAGGTGGATGCTTGACTGTGGAGCATACAGTGTAGCCTATGGACAACGGAATGGAAAGAGGGAATCATCTTACACATGCTGCTAACAGAGATATGCGTGTGAGTCTTGGGTCTGGCCAACCAAAGGACATGAATAGATATGATGTCACACTCTTTATTATGACAATGTGAATTTAAATTGCTCCCATGTTAATGTTCATCTTTGGAATATTATTGCCGAACAATGTTTTGACATTTCCTGGTCCGATCATCCAGATATTTCCCAATGAATACCTGTCTGGCCTTATACTGTCTGGCTGCTGCCTTACGGTGTTAAAAAAATAAAAAGAAGCAAATCAGAGTGTTGCTCTTGCAGAGTTTGATTGGAAGGAGTAAAGCTAAAACCTCTACTCAAGTCTTCTGCTCAGATTACTCTTAATCTTTAAACATAGCTATTCAATCTTTTTTGGTTTAAACCATTTTGACGAGTCTGTATTTGGCAACCCTTTCCTCGAGGGCCACCATTGTATCTTTTCATTGAAGGAACTGAAACTGAAACTTCCTCCCCCAAGAGCTGATGGTCCAATCGCTTTTACATTTTAAGAGGATTTATTTCAACGGGATCGAGGCTAGACTGATCTGCAAAGCGAATTTATGAGATACGGATAATCTCACAAGGCTGGCTTTGACAAAGATGAGCCCCTAACCTGACAGAGTTATCCAATTAACAATGGACACAACCAATTAGGTATAGGATTGGACCAAAAATCCTAGAGGGGGAAGCAAAAAGATTGGCGTAGGGAATGAGCAGGATTGTTTGTGTGAGAGGAAAAGGTGTGACCGCCATCTCTCTCTGCTGATTACAGGCAGAGAGGACTCGGTGGAGTTCACCTGCAAGTTCCTGCTGCCTGGCCTGGCGTGTGCCTAAAGCTCTGTCAACTCTATTACAGACCACAGCTCTGCAGTCACCGCATTAATACACTCGCACACACACACACACACACACACACACACACACACACACACACACACACACACACACACACACACACACACACACACACACACACACACACACACACACACACACACACACACTCGCACACACAAACACACGCAAACACATAATCGCAAGTGCACAGACACACATAAATACACATAAAAACACACACACACACAAGCCTGTTGCTTTCTTTGAGTCTAACCTGCAAACGTCATTACTACCTATCCTGATTCACGGATCTGCGTGTTTAGTACCTATCTCTCTCTTCTGCCCTCTTTCTTCTCTGTCACTCTCTCTCACCCTCTCTCTCACTCCCTCTCTCTCTCTCTCTCTCTCTCTCTCTCGCTTACCCTCTCAATCGAATGTGATAGGAAGGGAGGGTGCGGCTGTAGGGACACCCTGACAATTAGCTGCACAAATATTCACCATTTAAAATAAACAGCAAGGACCCTCTCTTAGAAAACCCTCTTCAAAAGCTCTCGTGTCCCTCTCAGTACCAGTATGTAACAATTTGAGAGATTAGATTAACCCAGGGGTGTCGTGTGTGTTTTGGTGATGTGTGTGTCTTACTCTTCCTCATAGACCCCTTAACTGACATTGAGTTTTTTTCAATGATTATTTTAGTAACTGAGGACTAGATAAAAACAAGGCTTTTGTCATGCATAAGTATGTGACGTTGACATTGTTTTTGGAATGCAATTCAATTGTAGAGTTCATTCAATTCAATATTTTCTATTCCATTCTATGTTCTATTTCATTTGATTGAATTGGCCTTGACATTTTTGGCTTATTGCTTTTTAGGTAGAATAAACTTGTTTTCGGAAGGTCAAGCTGACGTCAAAAAGAGGCTCCAAGTAACTTTACTGATGATTCTCTTTCAGCTTGTTTAACACAAGGGCTCAGAGGCTGCGCTCCATTTAACATTCACCACAACACCCGGAAAGGAATCTGAGCATTTCTATTTTCAGATTGATAGGTAAACAATTACCCCCAGTCAGGCCTGATTGATAAAGGCCTGGCTGTCGGTATCGATTGCAGGTGTTGGTTTGGAAAATGTCTGAGCGGCTCAGAGCGAACATGCGTCGGGGTGGGGGGAGGGGGTCGTTGGGTAGGGGCCCTTGGCAGTGGTGGCTAGGGGCCTGGTAGGGCCTACTGTCACCCTCTCAGCCCAGATGCCCAATCGATGTGGCATAAGACAGGTATCCAGGACGACATGGCCCCGACAGGGCCCGGGTTTCAGGGAGGAACTGGCCAATACTGGAAACTATAGTCTCTTGTTCACAACAAGGAACTGCAGCAGAGAATTCTCTAGTTTTAATGTGTCAAATAGCTGAATCCCTCTTTGGCAATTATTGAATTTGTATCTAATAATAATAATAATAGTAATTATTATTATTATTATTATTAATAATATTTTTATTACATTAATAAGAAGAAGAATACAAATTATATATAATAACACTGATGATTATTATTATTATAAATATAATTGATATCGTGCCTTTCAAGAGACCCAAGGATTGTAAGAGATGGCCTCAAAGTGAGGCCAAGGAGAATAACTTCTACGTCACAGTGAATGGGCTGAAGTGTCTCAGACCGCAGTCAGGGAAAGCTTACTTCTGCAGCATGGTGCTCTGTAGAGTTGCATCCTCTCCAAGCATTCCATCAAAAACTATTAAACTGTATATCGACCAAGTGGGCCTTTATCTAAACTATTCAGCACCCTACGACGCCCTTCTACGGGGTCTTTATCAGAGTTCTGAGACAGGGCCGTTAGCCTAATCATGGCCGGTGTACCAAGTGTGGGGTTAGTGAGTGACTGCAGGTCTATCTTAAACCAGTCCTCTTCTTGTGCAGTGGAGCTGATCACAAAGCCATTATCTCAAGGCTTCTGAAGTCAAGATGTAATCTGTGGAGAGGTCTCACTCTTTTCTTACCCAGTGGGACGTGGGAACTCAACCATACCATACTGCTTTATAATGATGCCCTGCCATGTCATCACAACAAGTCACGTCACGCCGTGGGTTCGTCATGCAGAATCTCAAAAGTAATCAAAAAGGTGGATTGAAAATATTAGAGATTGGGGCTGTTAGGCACTAAATGAAAATGAAGGGGACATTTTTGACACTTTATTATGGTGCAATAATTCAAACACAAATACAGTGAGAGACAGGGAGATACTATTCAGACAATTATTTGATTATGTTTAATTCTGACTCAAACTGAGCTGAGCTGGATACAGGAACAGGGAGGTAGGAAGCAGACGAGCCAAACATAATAGAATCCCATTTGTTTGATTTGAGAAGGAGTTGTATAATGGACAAAACGTATCACATAGACAAGCAAATAGGTCAGCCAATAATAAATTACATTTACCAGACAGCTCCTTGCTCCTCTATTGCGCTAAGGAGTCTCCCCCCCACACACAAACACACACTAACCACCATAATTTGGAGTCAAAGGATTGATATTTGTTCCATCAAATTTCTTGTAAAAGTTCACAAAAATATCCCAAGGAAAATCGATATAGCACGACTTGCGTGTGCCTGTGTGTGTGTGTGTGTGTGTGTGTGTGTATGTGTGTGCGTGTTGTGTGTGTGAGTGTGCATGCGTGTGCAAGTGTGTGTACTCAATTTAAGTGTGTCTGTTTTTCAACAGATGCTTTTTTGATGTGCGCAACAAAACAAGACATGGACAATGAGGAAGCCACCTATGCTGTCCACAATCACTGTGCCTTTATATGTTCTATACAGTGGCCTTTGACTGAAATTAGCTTACTTTCTCCAAGGCTCAATACTGTTCCAGTCGCAACAAAAGGCCTAAGTAAAGCGATTTTGTCCTTCATTTGTTGAGGTTTTTAAGCGGCCCATCTGCTTGCCTCCATTTAAAATGGTCCCACTTTCAAACCGGATGCCACGAAACAGAACAACGTGATTTTTGTAGATGTATTTAGGGTTGAATTATACTCAACTACATAAGAATTCCCTGAAGCGCTTTACTTGGTATGTGCCTTTGTTTGAAATTAGATCATTTTGTTAACCAAGAGATTGATTCCCTTCCTTTACAGACCGGAACTGAGGCTTCAATATATTTCGGGTGAATTAATAGCAAAAAAAGTTTCTTTCAAGGAAATAAAGAAGAAAAAAACGAATATGCGACACAGAAAACTAAGTCACAACTAGTATTTTTAATGCTTTACCTTGAATTAGATTTACCAAAAGCAAAATAACTTCTCTGAGTACCTTGAATTCACTTTGAACTCCACAAGCATATCAATTGTATCTGATCTTTAGCCTGACCTTTAAGACAAGTAGTACATCTTCATCCTCGCCTGTGGAAAATGAGGTTGGTGGAACAGACGAGCCTGTCATTCCTGCTCTTTACTGTAAACAATGGTCATATCCCGGTGCCAGGGGACACCCACAGGCTTGGCTCATGCCCTCCCCCTCCCACGAGTCATACAGTAATGACTGCATCCGGCTAGCACCACGATAGCTCAGAGAAAAAAGGTAAAACAGTTCTCATCTGTAACACAACTTTATAAGCAAAGATGAAGTGAGTAGGACCACAGCAGTGACCCAATGGCTGTGGCTTTGCCTTACAAACCTTACCCTCGACCAAACGAGATGACCGTTGTAATGCTCATACAGGTGCGCTGTTCTCTGGGGTGACAGGGGATGGAGACCCGGAGCATTACATCGTGTTTATAGACCAATCAGAAGTGACAGGGTTTACGGTGGATGCCGCTTGCCCATCGGTAGCCGTCTCCTGCAGAAGGTCCAGAACCACCACCACCACCACCACCTGCTGCTGCAGCTAGGGACATGATCTGTTCCTCTCTGACGGGATTAATCAACTAAAAAGATTACAGATGGCTTCAAAATGGGTACAAATGTGTGCTATAAGATCTTTAAAGGTAACCCTCAAGGCTGCTGATGGTAACTTTAAGAGCAACAATTTGAGGGTAATCTGTTAGAAATGCTATAGCAATCCGTATTGAAATGCTCTGTGAGTTGACTGGGCCTTAATTCTGACCAATCAGGGCATCTCTTCCGAGCTTGGTTCAGTAATCCATCTGGCCTCTGATCAATCACATAGGCACACAGTGTTATTATTGCAAGGGTTGTTAATTGGATTTAGCTCTTTTCTGCTTTCTCCTATTGTAAATCTCAAATTTTACCTACAGCAACTTTACCTTTCGAGGACCAAACCTATTTTGGGATACATGAAGACATCATGTTACGGTTCACACTGTTGACTCAAGACTCAATTCATGAGCCCGGGAATGATTGCCTTTTTAGCACTTATAATATGTTATACAAATCCAATGTCCAAGACCTAGGAAATACTAAAATCAGGCATGGTACTTCATTATAGAACTACATAATAATATATTAAATCAAATAATGAAAAGACATTCATACAAACTAAACATATAATAATGTTATAACAGCAAAATAAACATTTTGAAAACCTTTGGCCTCAAAAAGCCAAACACATTTGTATCCTAATCCTGTGAGTCAGATCCTGTTTCCTTTTATTTATTTCCTGTTCTCTGTCATAGCAACATGTGCACACAAAATAAACCACACTCAACAGTAAATTAATAGATGACAAAGTAACAAATTTAATGGCCCGTTTTTTGGAACAATTAAAAAATTAAGAAAATTCAGCGTAAGTCAGAACAATTATTTACGCATATTACTAAATCAAAGTGGTTTAAAGTAGGTGTTTTATTCTTCTTCTATTTTGCTGTCCTGAACAGGCTGTCCTTGTTCTCTCACACCACAGTCACATAATCTGCCTATTAGATTACCAAAGACAAGACGGGAAACAAGATGGTTTTATTACCTCAGGAATCAAGATGGTACTCAAACATCAAACGGACCTGTGTGTGCCGGCCTTTAGCAAAGCTATTCATTCAGATGATTTGTCTCTCTCTAAATCCCCTCTTCTGTCTCCTCTCTCCCCTCTCCCCTCTTCCCTCTCCTTTCACCCCTCTTCCCTCTCCCCTCTCGTAGCCCAAAAGGGCCATGCCTGACCCTTGTAAGAGTGTGAGTCCCTGGTGTGAACTTCTCTCCGCTCTCATCAAGCCTCCCTAGTTGTTGCTCTTCTCCTGTGGATCAGGCGGTTGGGCCTAACCAGCTGCTTGCTGCTCCACAATGAGCCAATCAGGTGACGCTCAGCGCAGCTCACATCCGCCTCCCTCCTCTATCACCCCCCCCCCCCCCCCCCCACCCCCCCCACTCCTCCAAAAACAACCAGACACACACATGGACAAACTCCTCCGCACTCACTTTGTGAATGGAACGACGGCTCAAACAGGTGTGCGGCTGTTTGTGTGTTTAGGGGGAGGTGTGTGTGCGTGTTCGCATCTCTACGTGGGGGAGATGTGTGTATTGTGTGCGTGTGTGTATGTGAACATTGAATTTGTCCAAATTATTTTTGTAATCTATATGGCTGTACAGTTCAAATAGTTTCACAATGAAGGGGCTGTGGCGCAAGTTTTGTGTTGCAATGTGTTATTTTTTTTTACATTTTACTTTTGTTATTGAATAAAGGGTCATGGATGGAAGACTGTTATTTTGAGAGATACAACAAGTTAGATTTATTAAGCTGACCCTATCGATTTTCACAACAAATACAGGCTTTGACATTTTGAATGAAAATGCATTTTGATTCGGTTCTATCCAAATAAGAGCTGTTTACAATGTCATTGATTCAATATGGCATACCTAAAGCAACTTTAAATGATGAGAGCATATGTCTGTTGTATACAGTAGGCAAGGCAAGGTAACCTTATTTATATAGCACTTTTCATACACGAGGCAGACTCAAAGTAATACAAAGATCAAAAGCTGTATTTTCCTGTTTATTATACAGATGATCAACTCTCAACTCTGATGAAGAACTTTGAGTTAAACTTCTTCTCTTCCAAATTCTTCTTCTTTGCATTTCCCCCATTGAAAATAAGTATTTCCAAGTCCACATCTGCATTTGATTTAGGCGTTTAGATGGAAAGATCAGCTCAATGTACCTCCATTACGGATGTTCCCAGACACCACCTGACCGTGATGAAGGGGTGGGGAGATGACGGCGGACGGAGATGGAGGTGTAAAGCGAAAGGGAGAGGATGAGTGAGCTGTAGTATGTGGTACTCAGGCGCTAATCATGGTCCCTGGCTGGAGAAACGCACTGGCGCCTCGCAGCTTATTGAGAGATAATGGGATTCTCGAGGCAACCAGACACACAGCACAAGACAGAGATGAAATTTCAAAATAAATAATGCAAAATTCCCTCTCTCCACTTCCTTTGTCTGCGTTCATGTGTGAATGTAGGTGTGTGTGTGTCTTTGCATGTTTGTGTATGTGAATGTGCATATGTTTGTGTCTGTGTGCCTGCATGCTCATGTGTGAGTACTTGTGTGTGTGTGATCGTGTATGAGAATGCTCATGTGGGTGTGGGTGTATTGCAACACCACCAGACACTACGGCATGTTGAAAGATGAAGGTATAAGGCTATTAATCCTGTGCATATGGAGAAAATACCATGGCTGCTGTTGTAGACCTATCTCTCTCACTCTGTTACGGCAGCTACGCAATCGCCCAAAAATTATAATAGAGGAGCTCTTCTCTGGGCCAATGTTCCTTGAAAACATAACTCATTTAAATATATACAGAGAAAAAACGCATGTAGTTGACCGTGTGAGGTAACATGAGGCCAATGGGGTCTCGTAATCTCAGATCTATGAATTCATTAGAAGTATACATTTGACCTGTTGTCAAGGAGACTCATGAAATAAATTTAGATAACAATCAATAAATCTAATGCTTTTTTTTATTTTTTAACAGGGAAAGGGACTTAAAAAGTGATTTAAACTCTACAAAAAAAACCTGGAAAGAGGGATGAGATTCTAAGAATTTTTGTTTGTGAATAAAGAACTTCCCAAGTAAAATTAAAAAATTAACCATATAAATAAGGGACTTATCTTTACCATCGTCAAAGTAACATATCACATCTTTAAGAATGAAGTCATGAATGACCATGGGTGGATGGAAAATGAAAGAACTTAAATCAGACCAAAATTTCTTGGTAAATTCACATTAAAAAAAAAGAAGGGCAAATGTTTCATCAGCGAGTCCACAAAAGGAGCAGGAGCTATCAACATCCATATATTTAGATATTATAGAATTGACTGGATAGATTTTATGTACAATTTTAAAATGAATTTCTTTTAACTTGTTGGAAATACTAAATTTATGAGGTAAAAGCCACGTCTTTTTCCAATTTATGTTTTCCAAATGCGAATTCCAGTAGAATTTTCCTCTTGGAATAATTTTGTTTTTACTTTGCAATATTTGACGAATTAATCTATTATTACATTTTTTATCTTTTAATTCCATGCCATTCAAAAATAATGTAGGTATATCATAGGAAGTATGTACTTCATTAAAACAAACATGACTCTTAATCAGATGAGACAAACCTGAAGGAATAGCCTTAGTTACAGCATTGAATTCCAGGAAGGGAATAGGAAAACTGTGCTTTGTTATAAAGTTCTCATACGACATTATTGAGCCATGTTCATCAAATAAAGACAAAATATTTACAATATTTCTTTCAAACCCGTTTTTGAATGATCTTACATAACAAACTCTGTAGGTGGCGAAGAAGTAGACGTCACGCTCCCTGCGACTGGCGTGGACAAGCCCCCCATCGGCATAACTGAAACTGTCCACATGGCCCAATTTATAATGTTTTTCACCTCTTTCGATGCTTTTATCCTCCCCTTGGGAAAAAGTGGTGAAGTGCAGCAGAGAGATCGCCATGTCTGTACGGGAGTTCCAAGTGCGGGTGGTGACGTATATCATTCACGTCGAGAGCAGCGAAGAGCTGTAGTTCACAAAGCGGCCTCACACAAAACCTAACATTAACAAACTTCTTCGAGAAAGCTTTTAGCTTTCTTTGCATGAAAAATGATCAGTTAAATCCACAAACAACATATGTGTAATCCAGGGCATATAAAGACTGGGACCAGAAAATAATTAATTTCTCTCCATTGAAATTCATATTTTTCGATCTCATAGGTCCCGAGGGCTCTACCGGAAGAGCTGTGACTTCGCCACTCTATGCTAGCTGAAATCCTGGGAGGCGGCACCGTAGCTGGGCCGGAAACTAGAAGCTGAAAGGGGACGGGGTTAAACTTTGTTTCCTGTTTTGATAAGAAGATATTCTACCGGAGATAAACGAATTATGCAATTGGATTACGCTTTTCAATTGGATACTATTTTTATGCAGTGGCCAGGCTACACGGTTGATTTGAAACATTACACTTTTTTATCATTTGATTAGTACTGGGCGAGTTTTGATTCACCAACTGCTTACGGACCCCTCCCTCCTGCAACATGATTTGTTGAAACAAATGACTTCAGATTTTACATAATTAATCTAACAACGAATAATAAAATGTAAAAACGTTGATTCTATGAGTTGATGGGAAGGCCTAGGACGGAGCTCCCGGAGCCGAGCGACAATGCATTCATTCATCTAATGTTACCTGGACCAGAACGCATTTCTCAGCCCTTCTATTCAATTATCATCTTAGTGAATTAATAGTGATCATTAAGTTGTCTGGAATAAAACCCAACCAAATTGGCAAACAAATGAATCTGTCATCTCAGCATCTGGTCTGACTATAAGCAACATGATTTAGGGTGAAAAAGGGTTTGGGGCTGATAACTGTTTAAATATCTTCCACTGTGTGGGGTCTTTTGGGGGTCTTTTTGACCTTCACCATAGTACACTGCAAGTGAGTCATATGGTGCCTTGTCCCTCAACTTGGGGTTGCCTCATGCCCTGAGTGTGGACCCCCACTGGGACCTGTAGGGTTCAACCATAATCCAGGCGTCACATCGAGTATTGCCCGGGAGAGACCAGCGGGAAAGAGGCTTTTAGTTGGTCACTAAACCCATTCTCTCCCCCTTGGGCCAACAACAATAACAACAACAACCAACGGAAGGTATTTCACCTTAGGAAACAGGAATGGTAGAAACACAATCAAACAAATACAAAACAAATCTCTAATTTCAAATGTATGGAAAAAGGTTCAAAGCACTCGTAGCTGAAGTAAATATCTAAGTGACAAAAACGGAAAAGGGAATTCAATTATGAAATGGCTCTTTAAATGACATTAGACACTAGTTCATGCCAAAATTGGTTTCCTTCAGAGGGGCTAAAAAAACAGTTTAAATAAAACAATCCACTATATAAAAAAGGCCGCCCGTAGTAACAAACACACACACACAAATAAAACAGTTTCATGGTCAGCGCTCTGTGACCTCATCTCCCACCAAGTCGTGAGTCCAGAGTCAACCACTGGAAGCCGTCACTCACTGCTGCCCGCCACCCTGACCCCTGTCAGGCCAGTGTCAGTGCCAAGGCACACAGCTGTCATGCCATCCACACACACACACACACACACACCTCTCACCCATTAGGGTTTATATATTTATTTCCCTGTGTCTCCGGGTCGGCCGTTTGGCTGATGTCTTGTTCCATCCGGTCCTCTGTCGTTCTCCCTGTAGCTGGCACACAGTGGCCCCGGCCCCCGGTCAGGGCAGAGGTGCTGAGGTCGGCTCTTGTGGTGCTGTTGTTGTTTTTTTCTCTTCGGTTTTGTGTTGTTGTCTTTGAGGGATAATATTTCAGATATTAATATATATCAATATTTGAAATATTTGAAATATTTCATATTTGCAGATTATTTTCGGCATTTTGTTTGAAGTACTTTTATGCGTCTCCTTTGCCTTCTGTTGAAGTTGTTTTGCATGTGTTCATATTCACTTCTTCCCCCTACTTATGTTACACATGTATTTTGTCAAAATGTTCAACAATCACAGAATTCAATATAGGGTGGCAAGTTTCACTCACTCGTCTGTTTGCCTCAATTACTTAAGCATTCATTTGTTTCTAAGTGTGTTGGCAGCCCATAGCTGAATGTGCCATTAGTCGGGAGAGTGGAAGCTGAAGAAGCCAGACCCTTCAAAACCCCATTTTCTGCCCTGTTTTCACTGACAGTACGGTTGACTCATTCGCTGAACCACTACAAAAGGTTGTGTTGCTCATGAATACGAATCACATATTGCAGCTCGACTGGCTCAGGTCTGCGCTTCATCAACCTGTGCACTCGTCCAGCAATACTCTCTGTAGCTATGCAACAAAATAGAGAATCCATCTGTTTAACTTCATGTCTCCAAACATTGCCAATTGCATTTGTGCTTGAAGGAAGTTCATCA
Source organism: Gadus macrocephalus (assembly GCF_031168955.1). Classification (NCBI taxonomy): domain Eukaryota; kingdom Metazoa; phylum Chordata; class Actinopteri; order Gadiformes; family Gadidae; genus Gadus; species Gadus macrocephalus. The sequence goes on from NC_082382.1 coordinate 12,875,905, forward strand.
TCATGGCTTAATGAAATGAAAAAACAGCAAGCCTCAGTGAGAAGAAACACAGGAGGGATGCTGAAGAATCTTATTATTCTCTCCCAGCCAAGAGCGTATATTTAGCCTGTCCTCTCCGGGAGCTCAAACTGTGGTTAAACCTTTGTGTTAACTTCATGTCTGAGTTTTGACGGCCCCAACTAAGAACACAGGATTTAATTACATCCTTGTAAGGATGGGAATAAAGATAGAAAGGGAGTATTCAAACCTGCCGCAGGGTCTACAACGTTACATTCACACACACAATATAAAACTTTGTATCTCTGTCAGAGACCCACATACCAACCGATGAACCCAGCGGTTGTGTGGTCCCAGAAGATGTCAGATTAATTTTTGATGCCGATTCCCATTTGTTCCAGTGTTTCCAGGGGTAATTGACCTGCTGACAAGGAACCTGGTCCTTTGGGATTTGATCTCATGGCTGAGATTCAAAGAGAAGCTGTATTGATATGTTGGGAGTGGTTTAACAAGACACCCGTTCCTCTGTGGTCGTCTGCAATGGATTTTGAGTGGAGGGTCAATAGCTGCTGCCTTTATGAAGAGAACAACAGCCAGATGTACAATGTATTTTATCATCAGAAGGAGGACAGACTGCACAGCAAATGCTACATCTTGCTTATCATTGACATGCAGATTATCTATAGACTAACACTAAGAGGGAATAGAGGGTGTAAAAATGGTATTGATATTATAACCAAAGTCCTGCGTGGATTCTAAACATCCTTGAAGTATTAGACATGACAGCACAATGAAGGCAAGAAATTATGCAGTTGATTTATTCTGGGCTGACTCAAACTGGAGGAGAGAATCAAGGGACTCTGGAGTAATCTCAATGCTTATCAAACCCTCTTTAGTTGCACTGTAAATAAAGAATGCATTATAGTCAGGGGAGAGTTAAGATTTGCTTATAGAGATAAGATTATTAGGCTGGAGGAGAGCTTCACTCTGTGGTCTGATACCCCTGCAGTTTAGAAGGTAGGGTGCCGTCACCTGTCCTGATTCAGAGAGGAAGCACTGTCACATGCTGAGCCGTACTGAGATTGCACATTATTCCTAATATCCTAATCATGCCAGCGATGTGTGAAAGCCGGGCTTGGGGAGTCTGCCATCCTCACCTCCGAAGCTGCCCAGTAGGTCCTTCAACCTTCTGAACTAAATGACGAAAGGGTCAATTCACACCAAACCTTAACATACACCCTTCTTGTGCTCAATGAGGCTCTGTACAAACATATTATTATTTTATCTTATTTTTATTTTTATAAACCTTTGACAATTTCAAGATATGCAAGATGACCATTTGGCACAATAACCATGTTGGTAAGAGTTACAAACATGATAAGTGCGGTTAAATTACTGCGGAAGTGCCCATAAAAAGCTCAACTATTGGGCCTAATTGTATATTACGCAGTTAAATACCAAATTCCAAGTCAACTTGTTGTAATTTATGGATCTAAAAAAAGAATCTGTCAGTTCTTCGTTTAAAGTCCACCATCCATCGTTACGCACGACTTGGTGACATCAATGGAGACGCGCGCTCCAGAGGAACTTACAGCGCGGTGGCTGGTGTGACGACAGATAGCGGAGGGTATAAAAAGCGATGGGTAGGTATCTGCTCATACCTCTGAAGTTGGCCTTCACGGGTCACCAACCGCTGTGAGAAGGGGAACAAAACGGTTACGTCTATAGCAAATTAACATAATCACCATTGAATTTGCCTACCAAGAGGAAGAACTAAAGACACCAAGTAAGTCTTTCATTTCAAGTCTTAATACCGTTTTACTTCATCTGCCATGCACATTTCAAACCTCTATCTTAGTTGAGATGCAAATCTGATTATATTTTCCATTTTTATCCTCATTACAGCTTTCCTTTTTTTTCAAATATAATCTCATATCATTTCTTACCAGGCACAACTCTACTTGCAATGAAGTCGACGTATCTTCTCATCTTGGCTTCTCTCACGGTGGGTAACTTTACGGGTTCCAGAGGGCAGGGTATGCCAGACGATGGGACGGTGGACCACAAGACCATAGACGACATTATTCTACAGAGAGCAGAGACTATTTTGTTGCGCTCCATTTTGGAAAAGATACAAGAGCAAGGAGAAACAAATGGTAAATGTAGCACACCTCAACTCCGCTCAGTTATTGCTGTTCCAAATTGAATTTCATCTCGCCGAGAATAACTTGAAATATAGCCTATTCAAATTGTGCGTTAATTATTGTGTGAATTTTTTTTTTATTAACATGTATCTTGATGCCACTACAATATGGGTTACACAGTTGGTTTTCATTTTTTATTTCAATTAGTTAACATTCTTAAAAATAATAATACACAATTTAAGATATTGTCCTTTGGTTATCGTTTGTATCCTGTACCTTTTAACTTTTTACTTTGATAACCTCGATTGTAATCTAATGCACTTCATTTACTCAGGATACAGAAAACATTTAATTTGCAGGAGTCATTTAAAGATGGCAAATACATCTTCCTTTGATGTAGCTAACAGAGCAAGTAAACGGTAATTTTTTTCTAATCTTCTTCCAGAAGGGCTTTACTCTCAGTCAGACTGTGTCACAAAGCGGCAACATCCCGGCAAGAGACTGAACGAGGACCTGGAGAAACGGCAGCATCCAGGGCGAAGGGAGGAGGAGGACGACGACGGGGAGGCAGACTACGAGGCTGTTCAGAAGAGACAGCACCCGGGAAAACGCGACGACGACCTAGACTCCTTTATAGAGTTCCAGAAAAGACAGCACCCGGGAAAACGCGCGATACTTGGACAGATTGCGGACAGCCCCGTGCTCCTGAGTGAACTTTCTAAAAGACAGCACCCGGGAAAACGCTTCCTCGCGTTTTTCAGCAAACGGCAGCACCCAGGTAAGCGTGACCCTGGCTTTGACGTGGAGCACGAGGAAAACGCGGCCCTCCAGCAATTCGACAAGCGTCAGCATCCCGGGAAACGTTTTTGGGAAAACTCGAGCCCGGATTCGGGCTCCACCAGACCCTGTGACGTGTTGGACCCATCCTCTGGCTGCAGCCAGACCAGCCTGTTGCTCGACCTCATAGACAACGTGACCAAGAGTCGCGTGGAGGAAAAGAGACAACACCCGGGTAAAAGACTCGCCCCCCCAGAGGAGGATTTGGTAGAAAAGTGATCATAATAAAAAAACTAAAGTTTAGGCTGTTGTGAGCCTAATGTGCTGTATAGTAAAAAAATAAATGTGTAAAGTAATTGACCGTAATCAAATAATTTCAGATAAGCCTGCCCATTTACATAATTTTCTATATACCCGAAAAAATGCCACATAGGTATTTTACAATTTAGGAACATGAAGTAATAGGCCTACATTGATTGCATTCAGGTATGTGATCGATGATAGCGCCCAAAGTGTATGTCATTGGATTAAAATATTTGCTTTTGCTTAACTTTGAGGAAGTGTGCACATGTTGTTTACTGAACCTCGAATTATAACCTAATTTGACGTCTAATGAAAAGGCAACTTTGATCGATTTGTGACACAGGCAACTCTTATTAAATACGTTTTTATTTAGCCTAATATTATATTTTTGCTTTGTGTTGTTACCTCTGTGAGGTTACAAAGTTTTAGTATAGGCTCCTATCAGATAAAAGCAATAGAAAAGTCGAAAATACGCTAACTGAATAGGCTGAAAAGTTATTTTTTACTAAAATATTATTGCATGGACTCATGTTTAACTGCAGCCTGTATGTAATTCCTGCCTTAAATCATTTCACAACTATGTCGATGTTACAATAAAATGCATTAGTAAAGAATTTTGGCGTGGACTTTTTAGTTGCAGTCATGGAATAGCTTTTGGGTGCGTGAAGTATCTTTTTTTTCTACTAAATACATTTATACTGACATTGGAAGGGCCAATGCTTATCAGAAATGCATCGACATGTGCAGTAGGCCTATATCAAATAACGAACGTATCGGCCAATGATAGAAAGTATGTCTCATATAATTTTTATTCTTTACTCCCTATTAAATAATAACTATTTGATTTCCAGGCTTGACTTATAAAGCAATTCACACCACAATAAGTCTGTGCTCGGACCGCTGGATCCAAAATCTGACGCGCGCGGACAGTGGCATGAATGACAACCATCAACCGATTGGTTTGAACCACTATTATTATTCGTGTAAATCTTGCGGTTATCATATAAAAGTATAGGAAACGCGAAAGAAAAAACTAGAGTAGGCACTAGGCAGTGTAGACAACCCAACTACGTTTTAACATAGCCATGGCTTTTGGCGTTTTGTTCTGTTTGTCCGTCACATGCTGCCATACGGAGGGGTGTCACATGACTAGGTTGGGCAGCTGTGGTGCAGCCATAGGTTGCAGCTGGGAGCTGCGAGCTGTCAATATCCACATTTTCAAACAATAACTTTTGTAAACGTGTGAGTACAAATGTTTTACTGAAGATTATATATTCAGGTGTACCATTGAGCAACACAAGGGAGAGCGTTTCTTGTGATGTCAGGAGACAAAACGTGCCATTGTTTAGCCCCAAGCTAGTGTATGGTACCTAGCATGGCTAGTTGGCTGGTCGCTGCTCCTTAGATCACTGAACTCTACACAACGAGACGAAAAATGAGTTTAAATCATCAGAAAGCTACTGGGGAGGTTCATGTCTTTGTAAATTTCTCACTACGATAATCGTGATTGGTTTCACCGACGTTCGAAATCCTTTTTTGTTTTTCGAAAGTTTAAAACGTCGTTAGCATTGCACCGATTTGACATACTGCATGATGTGTGCTCTTGAAATGTACGTTTCTGTCAATTGCAGCGTCATATAAGGCAATGCGTTGGCAGAAAACATGTTAATGACTCACTAGTGTTGAGTCAGAGGGCGGACCCTACCATAGGACGATGTGCAATAGCAATTTCGTGTACACGTTAAGCATATTAGGTACAACAACAATAAAGTATTCATAATACATTCAGCCAAAGCCTTATGCACCTGCTAATAACATTGCGTAACGTTACATTGTGTAAATGTAAAACAACGTATTCGGCAGATCTATATTCGGCAATTTAGGGTGCAATTACAAGAGACCACCATCTACCGCTGACAACGGTAATGAGGTTCCACTCATCTGATAGTTAATGAGAGATTAAATAAAACAAATATGAGATTAAATAACGCAAACGATTTCAGACATCAGTTACGGGTGAAAATCATAGCAATGTTTATTCTGTGTGTTATAAGAACATTTATTGGGGTTGCAATTTTTTTTGATAATTTGGGTTTGGACTTTTCTTTCACTCACATCCTGAAAACCAAGGCATTCCCTGGCTGGGATGGAACTGTCCTGTGTTGGCGTAAACACCCGGTGGCGGGTGGAATGAATGGAAACGCCTTTCCCACCGTGCATCGCGTCTATCAGGGCTTCATCCACAGCCGATTCCTCCCATGGCATCTAGTTATCCACCCCCCTTTGAAGGCACAGGGGAAGTGAAGGAGGGATTCATTTGCCCACTGTGCCATAAGGATCTGCAGTCCTTCTACCAACTCCAGGACCACTATGAGGAGGAGCACTCTGGAGACGACCGTCATGTTAGGGGCCAACTCAAGAGTAAGTGCCTGTAATATCTGTGATAATCGTATCTAGGTTAGAGTGAATTTATCCTGAATTTAGTAAGATGGTCAACTCACCTCAGAATACTTCTGTAGAACGTAGCCTAGATTCTAATCGGATGAAACGGAGGGATGCGGAAAGTATTTTAAGGCTTATCAGATAAGTGAAAAGCAGATAATTCCAGCACTGGCTGAATGTGTGGGTAACAGCATAATTATTGCATAGTTGTGCATTGAGTGATATTGGATGCATTAGGGTTGGAGTAGGATTGAAGCAGCATCATCACCATCTGTGCGTGTGCAGGTTTGGTTCAAAAGGCTAAGAAAGCCAAAGACAAACTGCTGAAGAGGGATGGAGATGACCGAGCTGACACTGGAAGCTATGAGTCATTCTACTACGGCGGAGTCGATCCATACATGTGGGAGCCCCAGGAGCTGGGTAAGGCTGGAGACATGCACTGGTTAAGAGAGTCGATTTAATGTTATTTTGCCAGACGGCTTGAATCTCTGATCCATTTTGAAATATTAATGTACCAATTATCCAATTTTTACATAACTAATAATGACTCAGTCAGAACTACATAATAGATGTGTTGCAAACTAAACATGCATTTTAGAAAGTGGAAACGAAGGATTCAAATATATCAGATTTACAATACATAGGCATTGATTGACATCAGACTGCTGGTCTTGCTGGATAATTAATTAAACTTCTTCTTGCAGGTGCAACCAGAAATCATCAGGACTATTTCAAAAAACACAGAGCAGCCAGGATAGACCACTATGTGATCGAAGTCAACAAGCTCCTCATCAGACTAGAAAAGGTGTGGTTGTGAAATCGCTAACCACTATTCATTTGAATTATAATTTCCATTCTATCCATGCAATAATGTCATCTTACTTGTGGCCCGATTGTTTCAGCTCACATCTTTCGATAGGACCAACTCGGATGTAGCTAAAATCAGAGGTTTGTTCACTTCCATCATATTTAAATATATGAGATCCATCTCATCTTCCATTTCTAAAGCTATCGCCCCTCCACAGCCATAGAGAAGTCGGTGGTGCCATGGGTGAGCGACTCGGACGTGCCCTTCTGTCCCGACTGTGGGAACAAGTTCAACATCAGGAACCGGCGGCACCACTGCCGTCTGTGTGGCTCCATCATGTGTAGGAAATGCATGGACTTTGTTCCTCTGCCCCTGGCCTGTGAGTATCACTATGAAGGTCACGATCATGTCTGTCTGGTATGGCACCCCTCACTCTGTGTTTCTTCCTTGGATGGTTTATTCCTTGATAATAAGAGTTTTAGCTTGCTCCTGGGTGTGCTAGGGCAGGAGAGTATCCCTGAAATGTAGTCCGTGAAGCCCTTTGAGACTGCAGATGTGATTAAGGGGCAATAAAAATACAATTTGCTTGACATAATTATGGACGACACTTTGGTGCATTACAAACAACAGGGCTTCTCTCTCTTTCTCTCTCTCTCTTTTTTTCTTTCGCCCTCCCTCCCACTCTCCAGATAAGTTGACCAGTGGCACACGGGAGTCCCTTTGCATCCCTGGCAGCCCGGGTCAGTCCCAGGCCCCACCCTCAGGGGCCGGGGCCAGTGGGATGGGCTCCAGAAGGGGCAGCCTGAGCAGCCTGAGCAGCGTCACCTCCATGCTGGAGGAGAAGGACGACGAGAAGATCCGCTGCTGCCACCACTGCATGGACACGCTGCTGAAGAGACAGCAGAAGCTGGAGGAGAGGGACCACATGCCTGACATAGTCAAACTATATGAGGTACGACGCTCAAAGGTCCAAGCTGTAAGAGCCAAAGCCTTTTTAATATATATATATATATAACATAAACAAATACAGCCACAGCACTGATTTATATCTGGCTTCATTAGACGATTGCTGTCTTGTACACTTAAGTAACTACGTTACACTAGCTTCAGCGAGGCAATTTAGTAATTATTTCCTGAGTCTTGAAGGCTGGCTATGGTTCACTGCCCACCCCCATGGCTTGGTCCACCCACTTGGTGCCAAAAGATGACAGTATTTGTGCACAAGGGGGTGTCAGATGCGTGCTCTGCATCACTTCATGTGCGCCCTTAAAGAATTATTTATCTCACAGGCCATATTGTTGCTCTCGCTAGCAGAGACATTATGTTGAGCTTTATTGCACTGTGGGCAGTAGAACTGCACATTTTTGCATTTTTAAGCCAACATATATTCATGCCCTTCATTGTGTATTTATTCTGGTATTCAATGTCTTGCATCTTGTGTTGATTCTTTCAGAGGCTAAGAATGTGTATGGACAAGGTTGATGAAAAGGCACCAGAGTACATCAAAGTGGCCGAATCTCTTAAGTAAGTCCAATTGCACTGTAAATAACCTAGAGGGAAATCGTTGGTTTGGATTCAAAGCAAAAAATGACTCTATTTTGACTCTATTCATTCATAGTGCCGGGGAAACCACATACAACCTGGACTCTGCTGGTGGGCTTAGACTGGAAGTACAGAAGTACTACGAGTTAATCGATGCATTGAGGTCAGTGCATTGCATGTTTTTTTTATAATTGAAGATTAAACTAGTCTAGTCAAATCAAATGTAATCTGTATGAAGGGATAAACTGGATTTCTCGCTCGCTCTCCTCATCAGTAAGAGGATTTTAACCCTGGGAATGAAAGATGATCCGGCCCCCACGCCAAAGTCCCTCCATCTGCAGAAAATGATCCGTTACACCGCAACGCTCTTCGTCCAGGTAAGAACACCTAAAAGAGGGAGATATATGGTTCAGGGGCGAATTCAATACTTCAATTCAAAACACATTTTTATGTTTACCCTTCTGGCCATTGTGCTTCCACTAGGAGAAGCTGTTGGGTCTGATGTCTCTTCCAACCAAAGACAAGTATGAGGCACTGAAGGAGAAGAGGAAGCAGGAACAAGAGAAGAAACTCCAGCAGGAGAGATTGGTGAGGAGGTGCTCCTTTTATTCCTCCTCAAACAGTTTCCAGCTCATGTTTATATCTCACGGTCTCTTCCGCCCACCAGGCTGCTCAGGAGTCCATGAGGAAGAGGCAGGAGTCTGAGAAGAACCGTTCCGTCGCCACCACCAATGGAGAAGTCCCCCCGGCTCCCAAACCGCCTCGCATGACCAAGGCAGGAGGTTGGCTGCCCTCGGCCGATTCCAAGAAAACCCACAGTGAGCTCAAGGACCCCCTGCTGCAGCAGATAGACAACATCCAGTCGTTCCTGCGGCAAGCGAGGGAGGCCCAGCGGACGGACGAGGTGGCCATGCTGGAAGAGAACCTGCGGCAGCTGCAGGACGAATACGACCAGCAGCAGACCAGCTTGGCCATCGCTCTCTCCCAGAAGCTGGCCCAGGAGGAGAACCTGCAACAGGGGGAGATTCAAAGGCTCGAGGCCCGGGAAAGGAGCGAGTGGGAGCAAAGAGCTCCGGCGGCGGACTCCCGGCAGCCCTCTTCCATCTGGGAATGCTCTTTGGACCTCGGCGAGCCGGTGGCTGGGTATGTGGAGGAGGACAAGATTGGAGAAGTAACCCCTAAATTTGAAAGGAGCCCTCTGTCATTAAGAGCGTTCCCTGCTCTCGCGGGCCAAGAAGAGTCCCCTCCTAGGTTGAGGAGCTTAGGAGGACATGTCACTCCTCCCAGCAGCGAAGGGCCAAACAGCTCCTCTCTAAACCCCTTCGAAGAGGACTCCACGCCTACTGAAGAGGACCCGTCCAACCCCTTCTTCGAGGACATACAGGAGGAACACAAAGAGGTGAGCAACGGGAAGAAGGAATACAACCCCTTTGATGACGAAGAAGACAACGGTGGACAGGAAGAACCCGCTGCAACATCTCTTGGAAACCCTTTCGAGGAGGAGAGTAGTGAGACGAGCAACCCTTTCACGGAGGCCTCTGGGAACTCCCCAGGGGTTTCGACCAACCCCTTCGAGGGGGACGAAGACGCAGGAGCTCTGGCGGACATTGACATGATAGAGGAGGAACTGCTTCTGCAGCAGATTGACAACATTAGGGCCTACATCTTTGACGCTAAGATAAACGGCCGTCTGGACGAGGTGGAGCTGCTCTCAGCCAACCTGAGAGAACTACAGCACACCCTGCAGGAGCAGAAGAAAACCCACTGACCCTGTTCCATCAGATCCTGTGATCAGCATCAGATAAGGGTGCCCATTGCCCATCAACGTAATAAACATCTTATTACCCCGGTGAGAGCTGCTTCCGTCGGCTGAACTCTAAAACTAAGCACTATGTCTCTGTTGTACCAAGTGAATCCTTTTGCAAGCACTAAAAGACTGAGTAGATGTTTTGTTGACTGTTAACCATTGCCTCAACTAAAGCCGTATGTTCTATCCACTAATAAGAATCAAGAAAAGGGATGCAGTTGACTGAGCTCATATGAGGCCATGAACCTAGTGAAGTTCCCAATTGTATGTTATTGCCAACTAAAACAAACAAGTGCATTAAAATAAGTTATTAAATACCGGATTAAAAAAAGACAAATGTATTGCTCATTTCTGTAAAAATAACTTAACATCCATTGTTTAAGTAATTTATGAAACATAATAATCTGAATTATAGTGAATAAATCATTCATTTAGGTATTTAGTTAATGAGAATCAGAAGGTTTCTCTTCAAATTGATAGCCTAGGGCTAGCCTGTAGTGCCGGACTTGATGACTATTCTACACAACATTTTTCATGCAAAATATTTTTAAGCACACACTAACTACTTAATGATTATTTACGTTATTTCATTTTGCGTAATTAAAGCACAAGGCATAATGCACAGAGAATCAATGTGCTTTTCTGCAAGAAACGCCATCAATATCATTTCTGTATATTAACTTGTTATAGTAAACATTGTTAATGTAACACGCATTCTTTCAAAGATCTGATGCATGTTTTGTTGATTGTTGGATGTATATGCATCTCTGCAAGGCCTCAAAAAAGGATGTTTGTTTGGTTGTAGATATTGATCACAAAATTGTGCAGCATCATTGCTGCAAAGGTATACTGAGGTGTGTTTCATGATGTACACCTTCTGTGGTACTTTAACAATGTATAGAATAACTTCAAAGGTCCAAAGTGATGCAGTTTTCGAATTGTATGCTGAAATTTAAAGCATGGCACCTTTCTCAATTTCCAATAATTACATTTTCCTTTTGTAGTTACATAGAGGATTGGCTTATCAGCGGGAACATGAAAACAAATTGTCTTGAATCCAACTTTATTCAGCTAATTCATTATTTACCTTATGGTAACCCCAACTCGACGAAGCCAGTAAGTATTATCCTAATGCTGCTTATTCTACTACATAAAATTGACCACTGTCCAAAGGTTTGACTACAGACTGAGTTTGCCGTTATGCTCAATCCACTGTGTTGTGAATAATCCCAGTAAAACATTCAAATCAAAATATTGACAATAAATTTTGTTATGAACGTTTCCAAGGTTGTATTTGATTAGTGCCTGTGTATGTTATCTTGCCATTCAAGACATTTATTTTCTAAGAACCTAACCTTCAGCCATCATTTGACGGCTCCATCTCAGCACAAATAAAATTTGATATTGAGAAATAAAATGGCCTGTGGACCTCAGCTTGATTGTGTAACATATGCAACTACCGCAAATAGTTTGAAACTGGCCTCTAGAATTTTTTTAATTAGGAAGTATTTATTACAATTTGTAGACTTGTTTAAATAGATACATTAAGCAACCAACGCAATACATATAGCTTCACTATTTACAAAAGGAAAAGTATTTTAACATAAGAAACAAACACAAAATAACGGTAGAAAATCAATATGTCAAAATGTTTCAATGTCTGATCTTCGGGACAGTTACTCCTGGGCCGCTGCCATCTGCGTGCGGTATTTTCCAGTAAACTCTTTGGGCAGTGGTGTGGTGCCAGGACAAGGTACTTGACCCTCAACCTCACAGATGCACTCCTTCAGACAATACTTCTTTGGACCAAAATTGGCAGGGTTGGACTCTTGCATTTTTGCAAGGGCTTCAACGTGCAAGACCTCTCTATATACAGAAAAAATATGAATACATATTAAAACATGCATACAACAATACTTTCTGACGCTGTGACAGTCACCATCTTGTGTCTTCATTAGAAAGACAACTTGTATTAACGTGTGAACTAATGAAATATGAATAACTTTAACACCAATAATTAGTTCTTCAGTTAGTTTATTTTACCTTTATTTCACGACCATGTTGAAGGCATAATGCATTGTTTCAACTCAATAAATTGCATAATATACTGATTAGTTAATATTCCTTACTCTGATTTGCAGAGAATTTTCTTCACGTGTTGGGTTATAAGTTGGTGGTCCTTTCCTTCCACATCAACAAGAACCTGCTCTCCATCATCTGCATGAATTAATGGCGAGAATTAGCCTGGCCTAAACGGCTCTATTGTATAATTACGATAAATCATAAAAGCAAACTCACCCAAGTAGAATTTCAGGAAAGACGAGGGCGTCATGTTCTTAAACATCACAACTTGGACCCATGGGTTTTTATACTGGATTTGAGGAATATTGAAGAACACAAACTTTCTAGAAACCACAAGAGGTTTAGACAGGTTAGGCAACATAACCACACCAATGAAACAACAGTAGAAAACAGAGGTTTTCGATTATGTAATGACCTAATGACTTATGTCATTATAGATTATAATATAAATGTGATGTTCTGATTGCACATTCACTTGAGGCTATGCTGCTGTTAGCAAGCAAACACACATTTTATAGTCGCGACCGAAAGGGTACTGCAATTCTATTATTCTAATAAGCAGTGACAGACGTTAAAAAGCCATAACACATTCCCCAGCAGAGCTGCACATGAGCTAACTTTAGCCTATGCTATAACTAACGTTACTGACCTTGCTCCGTCGCTGAGCACTCCAGATGTATTATAATTAACGGTCATAATCTTTACTCGGTTCTTAAAAATCAAATCCCCTTTTTGGAGATACTCTAGCGTTCTTCTGATCGGAAACCTTCCTTTCATAGGCATCTTTAAGATTTAAGGAGTTGGGTCAATACACATTAGAAGCAGCACCACTGAGCAGCACACGAACTGTCCCGCTTTGATGACGTTGTTCAACGCATGACGTCGGCTAGTTGTAGTTTTGAGTTCTTGTGTAGTTATTTTATGAGACAGTCAAGAACCTGTATACTTAATTGTGAGAACAATATTGGTTAGCCCTTAAAAGAAATATGAAATATTCCGAGCACAAAAATAAATAAAGGACGTGACAGTAGGGCTCTTACATGCCTCTACAGCTTCAAAATATTATCACACTTTCAGTAAAAACGAGAGGGATACTGTTTTGAACAAATACCCTTATTGGTTGAAACATACAGAGAATAATGAATGAGTGAAAAAACCTATCCCAACTGTAGTCAATGTCACATAGCCTAGTGCCATCTCTGTGCCAAAAGTCAATGTCATACTTGAAACAATGGTTTGTTTCTGTCAGAACAACAATAACCATCACACCAGACTCGGATTGCCAACTTGTATCACTGTATTACATTTTTTTGCAGTTTTATTTCTGACGAGGTAGAAAAAAGGGCAAATGGCAAAGAAGTAGATATGATTGTTTGAATGATTGGTTAGTCACAAGTTTGAGGAAATGCATTTACAGAAACAAACATAAGACACTATTCACATCAATTATTTCTGTTTTAGAATCTTGAATTATGATAATGCAACCACATTTAAATCTACATTTTTATACATAACTTTAAAAAAAGCTTAAGCACCTTCATGCACTGCAATATCGGAAAACTTCTTTGCTTTTAGCCCATAGTGACAAGATATATAAAACTTCACTTAAAAAAAACATGCACTCATTTTAATGAAACTACATGTACAAATATTAGTTTACATAAGTGCAGTAACAAACCATTGTTTTTAGTTGCTGTAGTACGTACAGTATAATTCAACATATGCTTAACACACCGATAGATTTGGGGCTCCGCCCCAGAAAATACTTTTTCTAATCTGAGACATTCCAATAAAGTACTTTAAGTACACTTAGTATGAGCAACTTAGTAACAATTTGAATAAAAAGTCAAAACAAATTTGATTTGAAAACAAATGTGCAACACAATTCATAAAAACTAAAGACGGATAAAAAAAGGCGACGAATAAAAGAAAATTGTGTCCAACCCTTAAAGGATTAATACATTGGTGATTGCAAAAGAGCTGAGCGGCTGACACAACCACCACTCCACCAGGTGAATACACGTCTACAGCTCCAATCAAGGCACAACTTGATTGCACCCGAAACCATATACCAAACGTAGCCAGGACAACAGCAGCTGAGAAGGAGTCTTGAATTGTCTTTTCCACTCGAGAAGCAGCAATAGCCGCAGAATGCTAAAACACATTTGGCCCTTAATTAATTACATTTTTTTCTCTGACTTCAAACTATAAAAATGTTATGGAATTATCACTTGGACCATCTTCATCTTTGCTATTTCTACAGGTTAATTAAGTAAGGTTGATTATTACATTTATTTAATTTGATAGTGGCTGCTCAAAGAAAACATTCAAATAAGTTTGTTTTTTAACCTGATTTAGAAGTGGTCTTTGCAAACAATATTCCAGTGTGAATGAGTAAGCAACTTAAATTGAATGTTACAATATTACTGTTTTAAATGTCTAACATTTTTGAACAAACAAGTAAACTAACAAGGTATACTGTTGTATGACATTTAAAATACCACGCCATGATCGGTGCAGTGTGTGTGTAGGATGATGTGGCATCTAGTAGTGAGTTGGCATATTGCTGAATTACAGCCCCCTCCCCCCGCCTTTCAACCATATAATCAAAGCCACTCTGACCTGGACAGCATCCAGTAGCCAAGGGTCAAGTGATGAGGTTAGTATTTAGTCTGTACAACTATAGGTCTTATCTTACAAGTAAGACAGGGATTCCTATTTGTAATTGAAACAGTGTCCTCTGTAGTGCTGTTTGTTTGTTCAGGGCTAATGTAAAATCATGTCGGTGCAACAAGCCGGTCACCGTGGATTATGTGATTATACACTAATTATAAACTACTTTCTACACACTGCACCTAATAGATAGATTGCATTGTCATGTGATGAATTATAATCACAATTATAATTTACATAAATCCCCTTCACCTAGGCTGCTGATACATTCTCACACCCGATCAATTCTTGGATGCTATGATCTCTAGAAGTCTGTGGTTGGGACTTTAGATTTTCCCCATGGCTAAACTTGTTTTCTATGCGACATGAGCTTCTATGCGACATGAGCTTAAAGCTTTTTTTTTATAGTCTTTTACCATTATGACTTTCTTATGCCATTCATTTGACTCCATGATTAACGATTGCACATTTTAGAGATTAGATTCAGAAGCTACCCTAAAAACCATAATCATGTCCAGCATTAGAGAAGAATATGGCTTGAATAAGAGTAAAACAACCTGTAAAAGTTAAAATCAATCAGGAATTGGTTTGAAGTACAGAAAAGACTTCAGTCTCTTCCATCAAGTCTGGAGTTTCACTGAACTCTGAAACATCCCAGACCCCTACCAGTGGTCCCGCTGGCTTACGCTGTGGTACCAGGGCTTTGAGCGCAGAGGAACTGCAACAGGATAGCACACTGAGGGCGACAGTCGACCAGAAACCTTAGGAGTAGTACATAAGTTCAGTTTACCCATCTCTGAAAAGACGTCTCAGCTGGGTGGAGGAATACTTATCATTCCAAAGAGCCAGAGTCCTGACTGTTGTACTCTGTGGTCTCCATCTTCAGGATGTATGGAATGATGCTGTCTATGGAGACATTCCCTATGAGTCCGGTAAAGAAGAGCTCCTCTGTGATGTTGGAGTTCATCAGGCGTAGGGCTGGAAGTCTCATCAGGATACGGGTCAACCTTAGAAGCCCAACCCCCACCAATAGTTAGGTTGGCCGCATATTCATCGCAAAAGTATTATTTAATGTACACAAAAATACACAATTCCTAAATTGTCTTGATGGGTTCGGATGTTTATTATTGTTACGTAAACGAACACCCCAAAACCTAATACATCTTTGCTTGAACTGTCAGTAGAAAGGCTTTTACATGATACAAATGTATCCATGGCTAGTATATACTAGGGCTGTCACCATTATTCTAAAATATGAATTTGAAATGTGAAATGAAAATGACATTCAAATGAGAAAATGTATACTTCAATGTGAAATAAAAGCCCCCCCGCGGTAAAGCAAACTACCGCGAGCAGCCTGGGCCGCTGCACTGCCTGTCGGATACGAGCAACAGAACTAGTGGATGGCAAATTAATGTCTTTCCATCCCTGGATCCTCCTCAGGGAATATAGTACATGAACACAGATCGGCCCTGGGCATAACGCATAACAATAACAAGGCTTAGTTATGGTTCCACGTCGACACACTGAAGGGGGTTTACGGACCCATTACGTCCTTGCGGACCCTCCTTGCGTCCACAGCAAGGGCCTGCGAGCGCCTCCCACGCGACGCAGCAGCAAGGGCTGTGATTGGTCCACTAACGTGAACCCGACGCAGAAGCAAAACATGTTCACAACTGCATCGAAGCGACTGCTTGGTCATTGCGTTGCGTCAACGTGGAACCACAACGAATCCTTAAAGCCTGACAGTCTCGGACAGCTTTAGGAGCTGCTTTAGGAGGAATATTCTAGTCATTGTGGGGAAATTTTATATACATCTAGTATATACATCTACCTGTACGTGTCCTCTGGATAGGTCTTCTGCACATAGTCCTGAAGCTCCATCAAGGCCTTCTCCTGGAACTTCTCGATCTGGATGCTGCACTCCAGGCCTGGGTGGTCTGGAACATCGAACACTTCAAGCAAACATCTCACCTGCCACTAACTACCTCCATAGAAACAAGATATGGGCCAAGATGCTGTTGTAGTCTATTTCCCTCACCTGGGCTGAATAACACTATGGCCTTCAGGTAGGCGTATTCAAAGTCGTCCGTCTCCACCTTTATCATGCTGTGACAGAACTCCTGCAACTTCCAGATGTGTTCCATCACCTCCTTCACTCTCTCCCCAGACACCTTGTCTGAGACGAACGCAAGGCCCAGTTTATTGTTTAACAACGTCCCGTTTCTTTAAAACAAGGTCCTTGGTATATGTTGCTTGGTGTGCTTAGAGGTACTAAAGTGATGTAATTGCCTTCTGCTTATGTGCGTTTGTCATGCTGCTCACTAGTGTGGTAGTCAGAGGGCCTTACCGTCCTGAATGCTTCCCTGAAGGTGGTTGATGATAGCAGCTAGGATGGTGGACAGGTTCATCACATTGGCACACTGAGCCATACCCAGGGTGAACAGCTCATTCCAGCTGGCTCGCACCAAACTTGTGTTCATATCCTGGCTGAGAGGCACAGATAGAGAGGGAGAGAGAGAGTAGTGAGCATTGTGGGTGTGTGACTGAAGATAGATGAGAATAGACTGAAGTCCTGTAAAATGAACACAGAGGAGCTTGCGATACAACCAACCAGTCTCATTATATAATAAATAAAGTTGCCTTGCCTTACCAAATTGTCATAATGCCCAGATGAGTTCTTACCCCAGAGCTGAAAAAGCAGGGATGGAGCGCGCCCAATGCATGGACAGGAAGAGCAGGCGGGATGCTGACTCACAGATGTAGTGTACATTAAGATATTCCGGCATCGGGCTCGGCATCGACAGCTTGATGAAAGTCGGCAGAGTCAGGAAGGGAAATTATGTCATCAGAGGAGAGCTAAGCGTGGACAGCAGAAACTTGATATTGTCAAGTTATCTACCTTAAAGCCAACGTGGGTGTCTGTGAGCAGTGGCCCCTCCACCTCTATGAGAGGGGTCTCCTGGTCCCGACCGATGAGCTGGATGGTGGCTCCGGCAGCACACTGCACCTGACCTTCCTGGCTCTGGCCCTGCCCTGCATCTGGTGGGTTTAGGGCTTTGGCCAGGGTGTCAAAGGCACTGTACCCAATGAAACCAAACATACGGTGTTGATGATCATGTAGTTCCCCAACATGTGGATCAGGACCCCACCTGTGGTGGCCTTATATGCAGACGGGTTCATGGGAGATTGGTGTTTTGATTGAAGAATAATGTTACGGTTCCTCAGGTACTGACCGTGTTATCTCACTGGCGGAGTGCTCCTGCTGGAAGCCCTCTGAGGCATCATCGCCCCCGTTGAGGTTCTCATTCAGCGAGTCGCTCAGGTTGGCTAGCGAAGACACCACGTTGGCCAGCGTCCCCAAGTCCCCGTGACTAGACTCCAGCTTGGGATTGTAACAAGACGATGTCAGCAGGGATTTGAATGAATGCTTTGTTATACCTGGGGACCATACCTGGTCAATGGGTGTACCTCAGAGTCAGTGGACAGTAGCAATGTCCCATCTGTCTGGATGAAGGGCTGCTGGATGTTCACTAGCATTCCTTGCTCCAGAAGACTAGATCTACACGTCAATTAAAGAAAAAAGTAAAAAACGTTGATCAGAACCGAGAGCTGACTACCAAAAATTAAATATAGTTCATATACAAAGTTCCTTTAGATGAGAACTCCCCTTACAGAGTACTACAAAGGTGAACTTCTTATATCCCCCATAATGCTCTGCTCTGAACCTCCACTGACCTGGAGCCTTCTGTCTCTGTGTCGGAAATGAAGGTTGGCGTGGCAATGATTGGACTGTTGAGGTTCTTGCGGACATAGATTTTTTGAGTGGAGGCCGCACAGTTGGAGTGCTTCTCTCTAGGGACCAGATCAATGGGTCTGCGTTCACTCTGCACAGCTGAGGGCACAGACATTTGAATTTAATAAACCTGTCTTGTGTACGATAACTTTATAAAGACTTGGTTAATGTTAACAACTCTGTAAGATGATTATAACTCCAAATCCAGCTTCCCCACTACTTTTCTGTATGGACTGCTGCCATAGCAACTAAAGAGTACGTGTTGGTTCTAGAAACATCCAGCTCACGAATGACAATAAGATGTTTGTTTGTAATGGTGCAACAGTGCCAACTCACACTCTGTCTTCATCCCCATCTCAAGGCACTTTCGAAGCCGACAAAACTGGCAGCGGTTGCGGTGGTGCTTATTGATGACGCAGTCCTGTTTGCTGCGGCAGCTGTAGGCCAGGCTCTTCCTCACGCTTCTCTTGAAGAATCCTTTACAGCCCTCACAACTGACGGCACCATAGTGACGCCCTGAGGAGGAATCAAACGGTAGATGAGCTGTGTCTTCGTGTGTGTGTGTGTGTGTGTGTGTGTGTGTGTGTGTGTGTGTGTGTGTGTGTGTGTGTGTGTGTGTGTGTGTGTGTGTGTGTGTGTCTCTCTCTCCAGGCTGTAGGTCAAGTACCTGAGGCCTTGTCTCCGCAGACCACACAATATTCCACTGGCTGAGGCCGACTGAGATCCCCTGCCTGCCCAAGCAACCGCTCCATGGACATGGCATCAGTAACAATCTGAAGAGCATCCATGTCCAGTTGACTGGGTTAGTGTTGTTCAAGTAGCTACTGGTCAAACAATTGAGCCATTTTGGAAAACAGTGAATTGATAATGGAATACGACCGCATTTGTGTTTGCATATTTTAAATATTTTGCTTTGACAAAATAATAAAATAAAAGTGTGTTGAAGATAATGTTAAGAATAATGTTAAAATGAAATGAATTCATAATATCACATTTAGAGTAGTCCAAGGACAACATAAGTATAGTCTACAAATGCACTTAAATGAATTAAACAATATGCACCTGTATCCTGCCAGGAATCAAGTTGTCTGCGGCAGTAAAGATGAGCTGCTTGTTGTGGTTGCTGTCTGGCGAGGCCAGGATGACCTTGCCTGCCCCAGAGCCATCGGCTGTGGTCAGAAAGAACTGTTGCTTGGGGCCGCTGGACGGGTTCATAGCTGTGAGTATCTGGCTCTTCCGGACCTGCTGGTCCGTTACAATCTGACAGCAGAGGAAAATTGCTTTCTTTCATTCATTAAATCAATTACCGTATCAGCAACACCAACACAACCTCTTTTAAATGATAGTTATCTTGAATATGCCACAATTAGCTTCCTGTATATTAGTAGGTATTGTACTGCGCCGAGTACCTCGGGGTAACCTGAAAGTGCTTTAGAGACGGACTCATCATTTAATCTAAAAGAGTTTTGGAAACATTCTCCATATTTGTATATCAAACATGTGCAAACAAAAACAATACATAACTCAGCAATAAAACAATTCTTCTGTAATATTTTGGCTGTATTTACCAAAAAAATAAGCATACACTTGCCTGTGCCCCTGGTTCAGGTGCTATTTTCTGATGAGGATGCAGCTTCATGGTGACGTAGGTAAAGGGCTCTGCTTGAAGAAATAGCAAACACACATCAGCTGCAGTTTACTTTTCAACTCTAACGAGAAGTTATTAATTAAAATAAAAGTATAACTAAAAATAGTCATATTCATCTGATCCAGGACTCCGTTATAGCATGTGATGATATCAATTCAAACTAGGACCCAATACATGATATGTGATCATATTAATTTAATCCAGAGGTCCATAGATGCTATGTGATTATATGTAGTCACATGGGGCATTCTTCCTTGTGTCATCAACGTCCCATCTAACCACTCCTGTTGCTGGGATGGCAGGGGTAAAAGGGTTGAATTCATATGCACACACGTTACGTGTGTGCATATGAATCTGGCTGATGCGAGTTTGTTTAACACGCCGACCGCCTCCACCACACGGGAATCGATCGAATATGTAGTCTGAAGTGAAGGATAAAAGGCTTTCATTCAGTGTCATGTGTAAATAAAATCCTCTGAACGCATTTCGCTCGTTCCTAAATGAAACGGAATGGTGGAAATAGGGAATGCAATGCTGGGATCTGCACGTGTATTGCTAAAAAAAAGTCCACCAGAGTGGGGCTAGCAAGGAGCACAGCTAGCTATATAGCTAGCTAGTCACCTAGCTATGTTATTTTATTGTCCAGTAACTCAAAGCTCAGGTCGAAGGCAATTTAAATAGGATTAGACAGCTTACCTGTGAGTCACTAGGCTCGCTGATGAGTAATTCTCCCATTTTTATTAAATGTTTGTTTTGGTTTTCTCCTGTTAAAGGTCATAGTTCGTGACCCCTTAGCGCTAGCACTTTACAGTGTTTTTTATTTTTTATTTCCCTTTATAGCTCGCGCCCTGCGTACCTCTCAACCACCAGCGCGTGGCGCCAGCCAGACAGCACTGACGTAATGTGGTCTGCTCGTTGCTTCCACTGTTGACATTCTTCTTCTCTGACAGTATTATATACTAGCGGCTAGCCTTTCTCAAAATGTTGTTGAAGATTTTGAAGTTTGGCCCTTTATTTTCGGCATTTTATTGGATATTTCCGGTCCACCTAAAAATTGAAAAAAATAATAATAATCTGACTAGAAAGAGATTCACGCATATCTCACCAGGGTTTACATCGTGCATACCACTTTCAAAGTGGGCCGACGCCACCGCTATCTTATTAAAATGTTTACATTTGGTTGTCTGACGCATAGATATATAGAACACTAGATGTCTCGTCCGCGCTGATGAGATACGGAAAGCACAGGCAAACAAAGAGTCAGTGGTGGTAGTGTTTTTTGATATCGAAAAAGCATATGACATGATGTGGAAGGAAGGTTTGTTAATTAAGTTGTACAAGATGGGGGTAGAAGGGTTTTTAACTGGATAAAGAATTTTTTGTTTGACAGAAAAATACAAGTCCGGATTGGGTCTGAATTGTCAAATAAGTATATGGTGGGGAATGGCACTCCCCAAGGAAGTGTAATTAGTCCTTTATTGTTTATAATCATGATAAATGATGTTTTTTCAAAGGTACCAGAGGATATAGGAAGTTCTCTGTTTGCATGTATAGTGTATGGGTCAGCCGCAGTGTCTCTCTTGAGAAAGCTGGACGTGATTCAGGCTAAGGCATTAAGGGTATGCAGTGGGGCTTTTAAATCATCACCAGTGCCTGCTCTGCAGGTAGAAATGGGGGAAATGCCACTGGAGTTGAGAAGGAAACAATTGATGGGGAACTATTGGGCTAATCTGCGAGGGCACAGTGAGTCTCACGACTCTCACCCCTTCTTCTTCTCACTCGACGGTTTTCTGACAGCCCTGGATAAGACCACACTTGAGAGATGCGCAGATAGTTAACCCTGGCTCAGGGTTAAAGTGGATTTCATGTGTAAATGATTATGACTATACAGAGCTGGAACAATACACAAGCACTATACAGTGCTTGTGTATTGTTGTGTATAAGTTGTGTATGCAGTTCCTGAGTAGAAATTTGTACTTTGGATTAAGGAGCGGCCTTTGCTATCTGTATTTATTACTTACGGCAACAACCCTTGGTCCATAAAGATAACTATTCTCCTTTGTCCTTTTCAGCCTGTTGCAAACTTACCATTTAGACTTGATAACACATTTAGACTTGATAAGGGCTCTGTACCACCAAGAGTGATTGGTTAGCCATTACAAGCCGTTATGGCTTGTATTCACCCTTTCCCGGGCCTTATTGTGACATCCCAAGTGGGAGTGCTCACTTAGATATCGGGATGGATCAGTCTACCCAGTGGACTGTTGTAAGTCATTTTTATCTTTATTGTCGGTACAGTGACGATGGAAACATGAGACAAGCACTGACAATTGCTAGGTTAACCCACACCTGCATACAAAAAGATAGCTAGGACAAGATGCTACACCATGCCAAGTTATATTTTTAGGTGCCAGGATGTTACAATAAGTGTGAACATTAAGTGCAGCTCATGCAAACATACAATAAGTGCGTAAGAGGCGTGTTTTTATAGGAAGGGAGGAGAAGGTGTGTGTGTGTGGGGGGGGGGGACTTGTTCCACCTATGTGGTGATAAAAAGGTTGTGACCTTAGGCCTCAAACAATATTTCCTATGTTCACAAAAACAAAATAATACAACTTGGCACTAGGTATAATTTTCAGGCATGCAAACAGCAAACTAGTCACCTTTCGGCGAAATTCGCCGTTTTGAAGACAAAATTGACCACTTGTGTGATTCGTGGAGATCCGTTGAGAAAACATTTGGGGGGGGGGGGGGGGGGGTGGTCTGATGGCCAGCCATGGAGTCCTTGTAGCGCCTGCTAATACATTCTCAATGGAGAGGCGAGCGGACTGTGAGACAACTCGACTACTTCACCAAGACGACAAGGATGGCAGCAAGTAGGCCTAACTAAAATTAATGACTGAAACAACCTACGAAAATGAAATGGCTAAAGTTAATGCAAAATTATGATGCAGTCGAGTACAAACAGTCTACTCTCATTGCAGTCTTTGGAAGTTAATTCTGACTGATACTGTTATCTTCCACAGCATGACACAACACATCTCAGGAAGTGGTGGTGCTCCGCTTTGTTGGAGAATCTCTATACTGAAAGGTATAGTTCTTCGGAAGCAGATGTGCTGTGAATTCCAATATTAACACAACCGTAACAATGACCTACAAAAACGATGTGTGTGAGTGTGTGTGTGTGTGTGTGTGTGTGTGTGTGTGTGTGTGTGTGTGTGTGTGTGCAGTCATTGCAGACGGTTAGCTCATTTCACGGAGGAGGGCAGAGAGATGGCAATAGGAACTCTACCACCTGTCTTCGGTATCCCGAGGAAGCGCAAAGTGTCCGAAATGGAGGAGACATAGGCCTAATATTTGTCTTTTCTTATTATTTTTTATTGGATTGTTTGAAGCGAAGAGCAGAAAATAAAATTGATACCAATTCCAAGAAACATATTATTTGAATCTAAATGAAATCATATATTGCTGGTTATTAAGCACACAATATACACCGTAAGAAAATAAAATGCAGACTTCACATTTAAGAAAGACTAGATTAGATTAGATTAGATTTTTATTGTTGTCATTGCACATGTTACAGAGCAACGAAATTTCCAGTTACATGTAACTGGAAATTTCGTTTGTATGTATACATCCATCCAAGAAACATAAAAGACAGTGTGGGGAGACAGGACGGAGAGACTGTCAGGCGCCTGTTCAAACATGCGGCCCGCGTTAGGTAAGAAACTTTAAAAAAGCTAAACAAGAGGGTAGCGAGGGAAAAAAAAAAATTGTCAATACCCCAAACTATGCTCCTTTAACCCTCATAGGGTGTTCGTTTTTTTGTTACACAGGAGGTGCTGCTGGGTCTGGTGGACCCATTGCATTTTAGGCCTTTTAATTCAACATAATCTAACTTTTTTTTTAAATACTCACCAAATGGTTACTTCAACCCAATTGCAAGTAATATAAACAACACATTTGTTCCCTTTACCTTTGTTAAATCACATTTATGAATAGAGGTGCCACTCGTTTTTGTTTATTTTCGTATTAGCATGTAATAAAATAAGGAAATGCATCATAAAACAGGCATAACTGGGAAATTATCAACATCATTAGAAATTGAAACATACTCAATAACATCTGTCTGAACAACCCATTAAAGCCTTTGAACACAGCCATTATACGTATATCAGTCTATACCACACATGAGGGGCAGAGTCTCACTGTGTGTGTATTGCATATGTATTTTTTGCACTGGTTGCATGTATATTGTGTTTTATATTATTATGTATTATGTATATTGTGTATTTGTCTTTTACGTTTCGGAGCTGGCTGATGCTGATCCTCCTCTTCAAACTCAGTGTCAGACTCTGAATTTTCAGAAATGTTATCCTCACTTTCTGAAACTGTTTCCTCTGCATCACCATCAAAACCCTGTCTCTTCAAATATCAACTGTAAGGCAGTCTGAACAGAGAATCGCTTTGCCATCTTGATCAGTTGTGGTATGGAACCACGCTGACAGAGATTTTTTATAGTGTCAGATCCCCAAGCTTGGTTCCCGCAAGACAGAGGGTGAAATGTGTGGGAATATGGGTGTAGATAGTGTTGGGTGCTCCAATGTTGCAACCTTGTGCGGGAACAGTGGGTGCACACTGTGGGTGCTCACACCAAGGGCCCATTCACCTGCTTTACTCTCCCCACACACACACACACACACACACACACACACACACACACACACACACACACACACACACACACACACACACACACACACACACACACACACACACAGAGGAGAAAGGGAAAATGAGGGTGCACAGTGTCATGATATGTATAAATGCAGATCATGCGTAAGCCACTGGTGGCGCTAGAGTTGAATAAACTACCACAAGATGGTTGCAACAGCTGGCTGAGTGGTGTGTCTGTTTACTTTCTGAATTCCTCCAATTTCTCTTTTGACACGGGTAAATTGGAGATCACCATGTGCACCTGCGCTTCAATGTCTTTATCTGGAGAGCTGGTCACTGGTAAGTAAGCTCTGGATAATGCATCTGCAATGTACATCTCCTTTCCTGGCTTGTACTGTACATTCACCTGGTATTTCTGCAGTCTCATTAAAAGTCTCTGTATTCTAGCTGGAGCACTGCTCAGTGGTTTTTTCATTATCACTTCAAGTGGTTTGTGATCCGACTGCACATCCACTTCTCTTCCGTAAATGTACTGATGAAAACGCTCTGCTCCGAACACAATTGCGAACATCTCCTTTTCTATTTGCGCGTAGCGCTGCTCAGTCTCTGTCCAACACAGTCTCACTCCGAGAACGTCAAATACCGACTGTTGGCAAAGGCCCTTTAGCGTCGGTGACTGACGGGAAAGGTACCCTTTTTATTCGCTCGGTGACGGTAAAGGTACCCTTCGGCGTCTTCTGCATACGGAATGGGGGGTGCCTCACTACGTCTCTAATAGACGCTGTGAGCATCTTTCCTATTGGATAGTTTTTAGGATATTCTTCTGTGAAAATGGCGGACATACTTTTTATCCTGGGTGGAAAATATGATATTTTAGCATAGTTAAACCATTAAAAGTGTTTATGTAAACATTTTTAGCGAGAAATGTGCATTTTACTTTCATAATCGTCGTTCGGCGAATGTGAAGGATGTTTGGTTTGATAGATATGACGAAGAATATTTCATCGGGCGATAATGGCCGGCGTACAGGCATCCCGGGCTCACGAAAATAGGTGACATTGTCACGTTATTTAATCTATTATATTCGTATTTCTAAATGTTCGTGTCAAAAAGCACAATTTTCAAACTCATGCATATCAATTGGAAGTATTTGTCGTGATTTGTCACTAAGCACGACTTCCATCTAATGCCGCTTTTCCACCGCACATGTAGCTCGACTCGACACGACTCGACACGACACGACTCGACACGGTAGCAGCACGGGTGCTTTTCCACCGCAAATAGTACCTCCTGGACGTGGGCGGGGTCGGCTGCGCGAAAGGGCCGTGACGTATTTGTGTACGCGACGCAAACAACACATACGCAACCCACACATGGACAGAACCCACATAACAACAATGGAGGGCATCGATCGCATTACTATTATTAGCTGGCATGTTGAAGAAGTTGGAGAAGTGGAACATGTTGGCTGCGGCGCTGCTATGGATGTTACCAGCATGTCGCTCTCGTGACTTCGTCACACTCTCTGGCCAATCAGTCGCCGGCCGTCTGCCGACGTCACCTTTTAGCATCGGCTCAGCTCGCTTGGAACCTAGAGCGAGTAGGTACTAGAAAAAGCAGCCACTTCAGGTACCAGATACCATGGTACCGCGGTGGAAACGCAAAAAATGCGAGCTGAGTCGAGTCGTGTCGAGTCGTGTCGAGCTGGTACCATGCAGTGGAAAAGCGGCATAAGGTTCTGTCCGGGAGCTTTCTCCCTATTGTCCCTTAAGGAGCTCCGTACAGAACATTTATTGTTAAAAATTGTCTGTGATAACTAAGAATATGACAGCTTTTCCAGTCTCACCAATATGCGCACAGATCGCACGGTTTGACACTTTCAAGATGCGTGCAGTAGCCTACATACGCCCAATGACCATTTCGTGTGCATACGATACGCAAAACCCAGCATTAACTACTGTGGAGGGCGGATACGTCCATTTCGCGTGCATATGTGCATATGATACGAAAAACCCAGCATTAACTGAATGGGAGATGCAATATTTTAGGACATATTCACCATTTAACGTGTTTCTAATGACATTTCTAGCGAGAAATGTACTTTTCCCTCGAATAATCCTCAGTCAGTGAATGTGTATGATCTTTATTAATCTTTTTTATCTGAATGGGAAATGCAGCTCACGTGTTTCCTGCTTTTGTGTTATTAAACCGTTACTTTATGTAACTTTTAATGATATCATCTTGTTAGAAACACGTACGTTTTCGTGAACACTGGATTACGTCGCATTTCAACATAAAATAGCGTGTTATACACACACACACACACACACACACACACACACACACACACACACACACACACACACACACACACACACACACACACACTGCATTTCGCTGCCAAATGAATAAATACTAAGGCAGAATAAAGAATAAATTAATTCATTATCATTCAACTTCAACATGCGTTATTACAGTATAGTGGTGGAGGGATGACGTGTGTTGGCCAACCCGGAAGTGAGCGTCGCCCTGGGTTCCCTTGACAAAAAGCCAACGGGTTTTTCCATTTGATTTTGGATTATTGCAGAAAAATTAGCATCTTTGAAGCACCTCCTCAAAAACTGAAAATAAATAAAAATAACTGTGCTCCAAAGAAAGAAATGTAAACCAATGCATTCCGAATGGGAGTGTTTCTCCGATTTTTCCATGCTACACAGAACGAAATGTAAACCCATGCAAATAAAGACTTCATGGTCATAATCATTTAAATATCATTAATCTCCTGAGGGTGGTATTCTATTTTTTTCAACGGGGCTGAATCCAGTCACTTGACCGTCATGGTTGCTATGGTGGTTGCTATCCACCAGCCCCTCTAATCCTTACATGGCTCTAAAAACCACGCGGCAAATGAGCTGCCGTAAATTGTGTTGTTTTTGTCGTAAACTAGTGTCCGATGGTTTAAAAAATAGACGGATATTCCAAGGTATCCTTAAAAGGCAGCTTGGATGTTTTTATTTTCTGCAGTTTAGACTTCTTCTATAACCTATTTTTGAAAGCAAAACACCAAGCTCATTGATTTAACGAGGCAGGGTTATTTGAAACAATTTATTAAATAAATATTTATGAGAGGTCATTCCTTCTCCTGAGTTTTCTTCCTATTTATGTCTAGTGTACAACCCTACTGTCCACAAGCATCACCCCCCCCTCCCCATATGGATTTGGAGAATTGTTGCCACGTCCCAGTGGTGGAGGTATCATATATATGAGAGGGCATTCAATTATACTACAATGATCAATTAGGAGGCCGAAGCCCTAAAGGAAGTGATGCAATAGGTGACTGGGTCGACGACATTTAAGTAAGCTTTACTTTGAGGTCTCTTATATATCAAAGGGGGTCTCATAGGACGCATACGCTTCAACCTGTGGCTCCGGCCCTACAGGAAATGACTCAGCAAGTGCTCCATCTCGTTGCACCTGCACCCAGCGGCTCGCTTGCAAGATTTTGGCCTGAAGTTATTCCCAGACCTACACCGTAGCCATCCAACCTGCATATCTGAGAATCAGGCCTCTCTTTAATAATGACAAAATGTATGAGAGAAATACACATTAACTTTTGACTCATAAGCGGCGTGGTGCCGGCTCCTTTTGACCTTTTGACCCCAGACTTCAAAAACGTGGCCACAGGCCAGCTGTGACTACACACATTAAGCCACAAATGTACACCTCCATCCCACAAAAAATGGGGACTAGAAACTAACCTCTGTCTTATGTACATTTACCGTACTGTGGGAGGTCATGCCCCTTTTCCGGCCTTTTCGAGATAGCTAGGGATGCTAAAATGTTTACACACATTTCCCGGGGCCCCGAGAACGACATATCCGAGATTTGGAGTTCTAGCCCTTAGGGAAAAAAAGTTTTCCCAAATGGACTGTCATTTGGACAAAGCCCCTCAGAAGTGTTACCTGCAAGACCTAATGGTTCAGAATGTGGTGGAAAAACAGTTTTTGAGATAGGAAGGTCCTACCGCCCTGAAATTTGAATACCTTATTCTAAGGCCTAACTGGGACCCCCGCACCGAAACTTGGCCCGGTCGGACCCCGAGGGCCGGAATGGGGGGCCCTTCCTGCCCTAAACTTGGCCCAGTCGGACCCCGAGTGCCGGAAGGGGGGGCCTGGACTTTCATAATCCTCGCTTGGTGACTGTAAAGGATGTTTGGTCGGATGTTATGACGAAGAATCATAATGTGAATGGGAATATTCTATAAATGTCTTGATATCATCTTTCGTCTCAACACTTCTGCTGCAGCCACTTAAAGTCTCACTCCGAGAACCTTAAAATATGAATCAATTCATTAGAAGTATGAAAATATCTTCCCGGTTACGTAACGGGGCAAACAAGGTGTCCTTTGACATCTACGTTTCGAGGCGATTGCAACAGTGCCACACATGATCATATTTGAATATGTTTCGGGGTAGTAATTAGCTGTCGATTTTGGAGGCCTTTATCAATAATGACCAGCTATAGATTTGCTTCCCGATGGAGATTTTTGACAAATTACATGTTATTTAGCATCTACACGTTAAGCTGAGTCCAATGAGATCAAGCTTGCCCTCTTGCTACACCGAGATCATGTCCTAGACCTAGGTGTACCATGTAAAATACATGTTACCATTTTCTAGAGTGTCATGCTTGGTGTCATTGGACTCAACTCAACGTGTAGAGGCTAAATAACATGTCATTTGTCACAAATTTCTATCGGGAAGCAAATCAATAGCTGCTCATTATTGATTAAGGCCTCCAATTTCGACAGCTAATTACTACCATTAAACATGTTCGAATATGCTCATGTGTGGCACCGTTGCAATCGCCTGGAAGCGTAGATGTTGAAGGACACCTTGTTCTCCCTCTTACGCCACCGGAAAGATATTTACATGCTTTTGATTGACTAATGAATTGATTCAGCTATTCCCCCAGAAGTCTGGGGTCAAAAGGTCAAAAGGAGCCGGCACCACGCCGCTTATGAGTCAAAAGTTAATGTGTATTTCTCTCATACATTTTGTCATTATTAAAGAGAGGCCTGATTCTCAGATATGCAGGTTGGATGGCTACGGTGTAGGTCTGGGAATAACTTCAGGCCAAAATCTTGCAAGCGAGCCGCTGGGTGCAGGTGCAACGAGATGGAGCACTTGCTGAGTCATTTCCTGTAGGGCCGGAGCCACAGGTTGAAGCGTATGCGTCCTATGAGACCCCCTTTGATATATAAGAGACCTCAAAGTAAAGCTTACTTAAATGTCGTCGACCCAGTCACCTATTGCATCACTTCCTTTAGGGCTTCGGCCTCCTAATTGATCATTGTAGTATAATTGAATGCCCTCTTTCGAATCCATATGGGGAGGGGGGGGTGATGCTTGTGGACAGTAGGGTTGTACACTAGACATAAATAGGAAGAAAACTCAGGAGAAGGAATGACCTCTCATAAATATTTATTTAATAAATTGTTTCAAATAACCCTGCCTCGTTAAATCAATGAGCTTGGTGTTTTGCTTTCAAAAATAGGTTATAGAAGAAGTCTAAACTGCAGAAAATAAAAACATCCAAGCTGCCTTTTAAGGATACCTTGGAATATCCGTCTATTTTTTAACCATCGGACACTAGTTTACGACAAAAACAACACAATTTACGGCAGCTCATTTGCCGCGTGGTTTTTAGAGCCATGTAAGGATTAGAGGGGCTGGTGGATAGCAACCACCATAGCAACCATGACGGTCAAGTGACTGGATTCAGCCCCGTTGAAAAAAATAGAATACCACCCTCAGGAGATTAATGATATTTAAATGATTATGACCATGAAGTCTTTATTTGCATGGGTTTACATTTCGTTCTGTGTAGCATGGAAAAATCTGAGAAACACTCCCATTCGGAATGCATTGGTTTACATTTCTTTCTTTGGAGCACAGTTATTTTTATTTATTTTCAGTTTTTGAGGAGGTGCTTCAAAGATGCTAATTTTTCTGCAATAATCCAAAATCAAATGGAAAAACCCGTTGGCTTTTTGTCAAGGGAACCCAGGGCGACACTCACTTCCGGGTTGGCCAACACACGTCATCCCTCCACCACTATACTGTAATAACGCATGTTGAAGTTGAATGATAATGAATTAATTTATTCTTTATTCTGCCTTAGTATTTATTCATTTGGCAGCGAAATGCTGTGTGTGTGTGTGTGTGTGTGTGTGTGTGTGTGACACGCTATTTTATGTTGAAATGCGACGTAATCCAGTGTTCACGAAAACGTACGTGTTTCTAACAAGATGATATCATTAAAAGTTACATAAAGTAACGGTTTAATAACACAAAAGCAGGAAACACGTGAGCTGCATTTCCCATTCAGATAAAAAAGATTAATAAAGATCATACACATTCACTGATTGAGGATTATTCAAGGGAAAAGTACATTTCTCGCTAGAAATGTCATTAGAAACACGTTAAATGGTGAATATGTCCTAAAATATTGCATCTCCCATTCAGTTAATGCTGGGTTTTTCGTATCATATGCACATATGCACGCGAAATGGACGTATCCGCCCTCCACAGTAGTTAATGCTGGGTTTTGCGTATCGTATGCACACGAAATGGTCATTGGGCGTATGTAGGCTACTGCACGCATCTTGAAAGTGTCAAACCGTGCGATCTGTGCGCATATTGGTGAGACTGGAAAAGCTGTCATATTCTTAGTTATCACAGACAATTTTTAACAATAAATGTTCTGTACGGAGCTCCTTAAGGGACAATAGGGAGAAAGCTCCCGGACAGAACCTTAGATGGAAGTCGTGCTTAGTGACAAATCACGACAGGACAAATACTTCCAATTGATATGCATGAGTTTGAAAATTGTGCTTTTTGACACGAACATTTAGAAATACGAATATAATAGATTAAATAACGTGACAATGTCACCTATTTTCGTGAGCCCGGGATGCCTGTACGCCGGCCATTATCGCCCGATGAAATATTCTTCGTCATATCTATCAAACCAAACATCCTTCACATTCGCCGAACGACGATTATGAAAGTAAAATGCACATTTCTCGCTAAAAATGTTTACATAAACACTTTTAATGGTTTAACTATGCTAAAATATCATATTTTCCACCCAGGATAAAAAGTATGTCCGCCATTTTCACAGAAGAATATCCTAAAAACTATCCAATAGGAAAGATGCTCACAGCGTCTATTAGAGACGTAGTGAGGCACCCCCCATTCCGTATGCAGAAGACGCCGAAGGGTACCTTTACCGTCACCGAGCGAATAAAAAGGGTACCTTTCCCGTCAGTCACCGACGCTAAAGGGCCTTTGCCAACAGTCGGTATTTGACGTTCTCGGAGTGAGACTGTGTTGCTCTGTCAGTGCGTGCGATGCATAAGCTACTGGCTTGAGCTCTTGAAGTAGAACGGCTCCAAGTCCACTTTTTGATGCATCCACTGACAGCGTTACGGGGAGCTTGACATCATAGTATCTGAGCACAGGAGCTTCAGTGAGCATCGTTTTCATTGTGCTGAATGCCTGCTGCTGTTCAGCTTTCCACTGCCATTCAACATCGTCTCTGGTCAATCCCCGCAATGGCTCAGTATGCTTGGACATGTTTGGAATGAACTTTGCGAGATATGTGACTACGCCCAGAAATCGTTCCACATCTTTCTTGCATTCTGGAGTTGGCATTTTCAGAATAGCCTCAATCTTGGTCTGATCAGGTTTCAAACCGTCTTTTGTGAAGATATGACCCAGGTATTTGATTTCCTCTAGGCCCACCTTGCATTTTTCTTTATTCAGCTTGAAATTCTTGGCTCTTGCTATCTCCAGCACTTGTCTCAATCTGCAGTCATGCAGCTCTTTTGTCTCACCCCAAACCAAGAGGTCATCTATGTATGTTTCAACACCTTCAATTCCTTCAAACAGCTGTCTCACTGTCCTGTGGAACACCTCAGGAGCCGAAATAATTCCAAATGGAAGTCTGAGGAATCTATAACGACCAAAGGGAGTGTTGAATGTACAGAGGCGAGTGCTGGCTTCGTCTAGTTTGAGTTGCCAAAACCCTGAGCTTGCGTCCAGCACTGTGAAGTATTTGGCTTCTGAGAGTCTGCAGGTTATTTCCTCAACTGTTGGTAGCTGGTAGTGTTCCCTCATTACTGCTGTGTTAAGATCACGTGGATCTAAGCAAATTCTTAGTTTTCCATTAGGCTTTTCAACGATAACAATAGGGTTGACCCACTGAGTTGGCTCTTCGATTTTTACAATCACTTTCATTTTTTCCATTCTGTTCAATTCTGTTTTTAGTTTTTCTCTCAAAGTGACAGGAATTTTCCTAGGTGGGTGCACTTTTGGTGTCACGCCTTCATCAATTTGAATAGTGTGTTCTCCCTCTAGGCAGCCTAGTCCCTCAAACACATCAGCATACTCCTTGAAGATATCCATTTTGTCACTTTTATTTAGTGCCATAACTCTCTTGATGAGCCCCATTTCTTCACATGCCTGAATCCCAAGTATTGGTTTGGCATCTGATTTTACAACAATGAATTCCAGATTAAATTCTTTCTTTTTGTATTTCACGCTCCATTTGCACTTTCCCTTCACTGGTATTTTGTCTCCAGTGTACGTTGAAAGTTTCACATTTGTTGGTCGTAGTATGTTCTTTTTCCCTATTCTTTGCAAGAGACTGAAAGGAATTACATTGGCCTGTGCACCAGTATCAAGTTTGAATTTGACTTGTTTGTGATCCAATTTTAATTCAACAGTCCATTCATCTGTCTGTCTCTGTGTCTTTGCATTCACAACACCAAGGAACAGACTTGCTTGTTGATCTGTGTCGTCATCATCTACTGAGTACACTGTCTTCATCGACCTACACACCTTGGCAAAGTGGTTCATTTTCTCACAGTTCTTACATTGTTTGCCAAAAGCCGGGCATTTTCGTGATACATGCTCAGTTCCACATCTTGTGCAATAAAACGTGCGACCCTTGTCTTGCATGCTTACTTGGGTTTTATTTCGGTATTCTTTATCGCGTGTCTGCTTGTGCCTCACTGCATCTATGTCCTTGCTTTCACTTGCAAAGGATTGCGCATTGTGATCCTCTTCATGCATTTGTTTTATTTGTACTTTTGTTGTTTCTGCCGCGAGGCACAGCTGTGCTGCCTTTTCAAGAGAAATGTCAACTTCACGTAACAATCGCTCTCTCAACGTATCAGACGTGATTCCACAGACAACTCGATCTCTGATAAGGGACTCTCTTAACTGTGCGAATTCACATGACTTTGCCTTTAGTTTTAACTCCGTAAGGTATTGGTTAAATGACATGTCCCCTTGCACACACGTGAAAAATTTGTACCTTTCATAGGTTATATTCTTTCTGGGGTTGCAGTATTCTTCAAATTTTTCCAGAATTATCGCCAGTTTAAGCCTATCATCCTCCTCGTCAAATGTGAAGGTATTGTACACTTCCACCGTCTCTTCGCCGGCTATATGAAGAAATAGTGAGGACTGTACCTTAGCTGACTTGCTCGCGCCCCCAGCAGCTGTTAAATACAGCTCAAAACTCTGCCGAAATCTCCTCCAGTTTTCTGACAGGTTACCGTGCAGTAGATCAAGTCCAGCGGGCGGCTTAAGTCCTTCCATGTTTGCAATACCTTGCAAATCCTCGTTAGTGTTTTTCCTTTTCCACTGCAGTCTAATGGAATGGCAGAAAGAGGAATACAGACTATCAAACTCATGCTTAAAAAATCGAAAGCTGATGGAAAAGATCCATATCTGTCGTTGCTGAGTCTGAGGAGTACACCTCTGGAGGATGTCGGAGTGTCACCAGCCCAGCTGTTGATGGGTCGACGTTTGAGAACAAGACTTCCGACGACATCCCAGATGCTGAAACCTCAAATGGTCACAAGTACAGTACAACAGGTGTTTGAAACAAGACAACAGAAACAGAAAGAATATTTCGATCAAGGAGCCAGAGCACTCCAGAAACTTGAGGTTGGCGACAATGTCAGAATCTGGCAGGAAGGATTATGGAATCCAGCCCAGGTAACGGGACTTTCTGACCAGCCAAGATCATATGTAGTCCAGACACCTGGGGGACAAGTATACAGAAGAAACAGAAAGTATCTGATGCAGTCCAAGGAACTGAGTAACACACTAAAGGACACCAACAAACAAGATGTGACTCAACAGGATGTGCATGACAGTACAGAGAAAAAGCATGAAATGGACATTCAAAAGAAAACATCAGGAAGTAATTCTAGTCCTACAAAGCTTTCAAGTCTACCTGTTACAACAGCAAGTGGACGAATTGTCTCAAAGCCAAGAAGATTCATCGAGGAGTACTAGGATTATTATTATTATTTTTTTTTTTTTCATGTTTGAGCAGTTGTTTAGCCTAATAAAAAAAATAAATAAAGGAAAATAAAGAGGATGTCATGATATGTATAAATGCAGATCATGCGTAAGCCACTGGTGGCGCTAGAGTTGAATAAACTACCACAAGATGGTTGCAACAGCTGGCTGAGTGGTGTGTCTGTTTACTTTAGATCAACAACATAACACACAGAACCTATGATTTCCACACTTAAACTAGCTCCACCCTGTGTGTAATATAAATGTGATGGGGGGGTATACAGGGGGGGGGGTCCTTGAAAATGTTTTCTGATTTATGTTCCTCACAGAAAATGAGCAAAAGCCAATGAATCTTAGTTCAAAACAGTGTTAATTTCGTTAACGAAAAATATGACGAAAAATGTTCGTCAACGACCTTTTTTCCGTGACTAAGACGAGACGTTGACGAGCTAAAAATAGATCTGTGATAATAAAAACGATGACGAAATGTCATTTTGTTTTCGTTGACGAGACGAGACAGGACGAAAACGTTATTGGTGTGCTATTTGGACATTCAAAATGCATGATATTTTCCAATCAGTACACTCCCGTAAGGTTCTTATGCAACTGTTCACTCCAGTAAATAGGACGGACCTTAGCTACGACTTGGCAACGGGAGGTATGGTCCACTCAGCTATGAGCTAACGTTATGCATTGTACATGATTCGAAATTCTTCCCAGCTTTTATTCCACAGATACTAGGGTCTATAGCATATAACCGTTGTCTGATTACAGTTTAATTCATTTTTCACAATTTACTGGCTCTCGTTTTGAAGAAAATCACCGCGCCATTCGTTTCAATGGGAATCGCCACGGTCTATACTTCAACATAAGGTGGACTTTGACATTCGTCCCAGCCTTTATACCCAAGATACTATAGGGTTTATAGCATATAACCGCGTTTTCTGATTACAGTTTAATGCATTTTTCACAATTTACCAGCTATCGTTTTGAAGGCTGAACAGACAAGAGTACTAAAGTGTGACGTCACGTTTCGAGAGCAACAGATTTTCGGTTCTACACAAACCAAATTAAAAAGGGGAAATCCTATGCCACACAAACCTTTTATAGAAAAGGAACAATCTTTTTGCGAATTGATTTGTGAGTTTGCTTTACCAATGATGTAAGTAATATTGAGAATAGATTGTCTTCATATTAAAAAAAAAACTCAACTAAACTAACGTTTGCAAACTTTTCCTTTTAATACCCCAGGGGAATACATGAACGCCTCGACATTTTTCGATTGGTAGTGATTTTCACCTCTTGAAATTGATTTATTTTATTTTGTTGGGGTTACTAAATCATCAAAATCTTATAGACATTTATTTTGTACTCCAGGGTGACAATGAAGTGCAAAACAATGTGCCATTTCCTATTTTTATTTTATCAGGTTCAGTATTTTATCAGGTTACAGCAATCTCGCACAATCTTGCACAATCTCGTCTAAAGAGTGCAAAGGAAACTTCCCTGTTCACTGTTCTTTCCTCGTTTCATGACAGCTGCTATAAGAACAGCAAGTCACTTAAGAAATGAAATCGTTTTACTTAGCTTCGACTCTTGCAGCAGGAGAAATCGTGGCTCTTTCTCCAAGATTAGTCGCTGAGCTCTCATTTACCAAGAAGCAGCAGCACAGTGTTGGGTTAGCCGCTCTAAGTTACCCGTGTAGAATCATAGTTATTTTAGTTCCGTAAAATCATAGTTATTTTATTTGGTCATCACGGGGGGGCCACAGGGGGGGTAAGCATGTCTAAAGGGGCACTGGCCCCTGTAGGCCCCCGTGTAGAATCGCCATTGATGGCCCGTGTTGTAGCAATGTTCACTACCATGATAAAAGCACCCTGCAAATTCGTAGGCTGTGTTTGTACTCGGGGTATATCCGTCTATAGGAAGAATGGTCCATATTGAACCTCAGCATGATTGAGAGCATGGTGAATAAATCTCCACAATCCAAACCAAAACTCCAGGCAGGTTGTCAGCCCGACATCTAACCCAGAGTGCCCTCCATTTAAATAAATAAATTAGAATCAGTTAAGTTACTATTGCTTAATAAGGGAACAAAATGGTGATTTAGCTTATGGCGCACTTATGAAAGCCCTTGCGCAATAATATGAATTTTAAGAACTGGGTTTTGGTGGTTCGGAACCAGTGGTTCCCCACATGCATAAGATACTGTAATAATTGCAAAGCAAACAATTTCGGTACACTCTTATTTATCACGTGAAGTCGGTAATACTTTTCCATCATTGTCAGTTTTGTTCTCCATCAACATCAACATCCATTATGTTGATGCTGTGTCCCCATACAGGAAATAGGTAGAATAAAGATGTTTTTTATATTCAATTCATGTATTTGTTTATTTCCTTGCTGTTAAAGTCAGTCAGTCAGTCAGTCAGTCAGTCAGTCAGTCAGTCAGTCAGTCAGTCAGTCAGTCAGTCAGTCAGTCAGTCAGTCAGACAGACAGACAGACAGACAGACAGACAGACAGACAGACAGACAGACAGACAGACAGACAGACAGACAGACAGACAGACAGACAGACAGACAGACAGACAGACAGACAGACAGACCATCAGAGGCGTTGCTGGGACTTACAGAGCATAGTGGGAGTGTCCACTGCTTAGAGAAATAGGGTCTGATTCTAACTGCGGTTATTGAATGTGTGCTGTTGCTCATCATCCATCATGTATCTTGCTTTTTGACTTGACTGATGACCCGCGTTATAGTTTCAGTATCTAACAACCATAAACCATAAACACGGGGGGAGCCCCCACCAGAATGCTCCAAATGACACATATGAAAAACACTCATGACTACACACACACACACACACACACACACACACACACACACACACACACACACACACACACACACACACACACACACACACACACATCCGGCACAGCCACCAACACCCACTCCCACTGTTTAAAGATCTCCTATTATACTACTTTTCTGGTCTTAATTTCTTATTAATGACTCCTATAGAGCAACCTGACACGAATCACAGCACAAAAAACGATGTAGATTTCCGGGAAAGTCTTCGTCTCATCTGGGCGCTTTCAGCATCCTCTGTCAACACTCGGCTTAAGTCCTTCCCCGCCCCCACGCCCCCATCCTGCCAACCCCACACTGTGATTGGTTACCTTCCGGA
This sequence comes from Gadus macrocephalus, assembly GCF_031168955.1. NCBI lineage: Eukaryota > Metazoa > Chordata > Actinopteri > Gadiformes > Gadidae > Gadus > Gadus macrocephalus. Next base: position 12,914,176 of record NC_082382.1, read on the forward strand.
AGAGCATGTTGCAGCATTATGGAAAATCTGGATTGTTCTACGTTGATAAGTCCCGGAAATTTGAACAAGTGAATCGCGACTGGCGTTCCTAGTGTTTAGCGCTCTTCACAGCCACCCCAGACGGTCAGCAGGGAATACATCTAAATGCATAGTAAGTCATTATTTGACACATGACTATAAATCATTATAACAACGTTCATAGGTCATAAAAGTCGAAAAAGCATAATAGGTGCTCTTTAACCACTCACTGACCACCAAACTTCTTGTAACTTGTAAACTATTACGTAGCCTATTTTAGTACCCTCGTAGTTCCTTATCGTGAATGTGACATCTTACGTTGTGGGTCGCCTATAAAATGTAACATCGCTTTCTGTGACAAGTTGCTCATCTTGTGATGATATGATATAAACACTGCTATAAACTATAACCTCTTTTCGTCAAAAGAAGAAATCGTACATATCGCTTTCTGTGATAAGTTGCTCATCTTGTGACGATATTATATAAACATTGCTTTAGCGCGGAGAGGGGCTGCGATTCGGACGGGATTCCATTTTTGGCTCAACAAGTGCCGAAAATGGTACAGGTGTCAGGCTCGGACGTCGCACTCGTCCAGTGGCGTCCCTCTCTGGCCAATCATTGGCCAGCAGCCTGTTTACGTCACACAAAAGTACCAGTTCAGCTCACATATGGGACCTCGACGGAAGTGAGACTCAAAAGGTACTAGGTATACCAGGTACCAGATTTGGCAATAGAAACGCAAAAAAAAGGCGGGCAGAGTCGAGGCGAGTTGAGCAGGTACTGTCGGTGGGAAAGCGGCATTAGCCTTCACTCAATATAGAGGCATGCTGCATACCTTACAATTCATGGCTTCAACAGTAATCAAGTGCTTTTTAAAAAAGACAACTTGTGATTTTCACACTCAAAAGTAAAAGACTTCTGGGTTAAAAAAGAACTCAGCCCCATCATTTGCAAACTATGGGACACAACATGCTAGGTTGGTTTGAACTAAGTGCTCAAACTCGTATTATGCATGACACTTTTGCAATTATTACAAAAAACACGTAGGAAGAACACCTTCCTTCGTATACTCTATCAGAACATTAGCCAAAAATCGTCGGGCCCTGAGCGATTGCCCCGTTGCCCATATAGTTAACCCTGCCCTGATCATACTACTAGGTGGCGGATCGCACTTGTGTTTTTCACTAAGGCACAGGAAAAAGGCTGATTTTCAAACAGCTGGTAATAGATAGTCAAGCTCACACCTTGTGCTCAAATAGAGAACCGAGAGCTTTTTATAGAAATGTAAAATGAATGTCCTTTTGCTCAATTGATGCAGAAGAGTTAGCAGCTGTCAGTATGTATCTGTATGAATCAATCACTCAATCAGCCAAAGTTTATTTATATAGCGCCTTTCGCGCAAATTTGCATTACAAGGTGCTTAACGGTACAATAAAATTAAATAAAATGGATTTAGAGCATGCTGAGCTAAATAGGTATGTCTTAAAGGTCCCATGACATGAAAATCTCACTTTATGAGGTTTTCTAACATAAATATGAGTTCCCCTAGCCTGCCTATGGTCCCCCAGTGGCTAAAACTTGCGTTTGGTGTAAAACGAGCACTAGCTGTTCTGCTCGCCTTTGAAAAAACGGAGGCTCAAGCGCGCTGATTTGGAATGTCTTTATTTAGGACGTCATCAAGCATCTAAGCTCCTCCCCTTACTCTGCCTGGCCCGCCCAGAGACGTTGGCCCGCCAATGAGACACGGCCGTGCGAGCGCCACATGTGTGCGTGTGAATACACACACTGTAACGCAAGTGTTTCTTGTCGGTTCTTTGACGTCTCTTGTATTTCCACAACCAGAGCGGGCAGCGCGCGGTTGCCAGTGGAAGAACCAGAGACGTTGCAGAACCCGACAAAGTCTTTTGTGATTCATAATATCGTCTGGAGGCGCACACAGCTTTTGGCCGTGAAAATATGTATTATATGATATAGATATTTATGTATTATATGATATTATTTAGATATAGAGCTCCAGGACGGTAAAGCAAGTGTTGTACACTTCCTTGTTATTTGGATAACTGTTCTGCTTTTGGTGTTATGGCGCATAACACGTCAGACTCTCGTCTCTGGTATTTCTACAACGAGACTCGTAGTGGGGGTTATCTCAGCCAAGGTTGAGAATGAATTGGGGGGAAGGAACTTTGGCTTTGACTCCCTCAAGAACATGAACCACGACATGGAGGAGAAAGGGATTGTTGGCGGCGAACGTCTCCCGCTTGAGCCCCGCTGAGGGACCACCGCCGGAGGCGGAGGTGCCTAAGCGCTGCCCGGCAACAATCCCTTTCTCCTCCTTGTCGCGGTTCAGTCTACTTCACATTGATGTGGACGTGGAAGAACCAGGAACGTCGGAGAACCCAACGCGGTCGTTTGAGATTCATAATATCGGCTCACACAGCTTTTGGCCGTGATAATATATATTATATGATATAGATATCTATGTAGGCTATATGATCAAATGTAGGTATAGAGCTCCAGGACTCCCGTGTGTTCTAGAATATTTACAGAACACGGCTAAAGGCTGTGTGCGCCTCACCATTGCAATACATCCACTGTAAACAGAGCGCATGATACCGTGGCTGCAAGCTGCTCAGGGCCACACCCCCACCCTCCTCCTTGACCCGCCTCGCTCCTCCTCATTTGCATTATAGCTACAGACACCAAAACAGCGCATTTGGGGGAAGCTCAAATGTGCGACTGGCTCGGAGTGGCTGTAACTCTGCACCACGGCTGAATTTCGGGAACGTCTTTGAGTACTGTGTTAGGTGCCCACTAATACCTATATTGAAGAATACATAAAATAGCATGTCATGGGACCTTTAAGGTTCACAGATTGTGATGTCCTAAGGTCCTAAAATTCCAATTAATAGGGGCTTGGACTCTCTCTGGACCTTTGCTCCGATAATTAAGACCTCTGTCTTAACTTTATTAAATTGCAGGAAATAATGTGACATCCACAGGTTGATATGATTGATGCATTGCACAATTTCCAGTCTCATTCTTCCTGTGAGCTGCCAGTTAACAGACGAGGGGGACGAAACGAATAACAACATTACAAGAATACAACAACAAGGATAATAAATATAGAAGAAATGTAAAATATAGAAGCCATTTCTGAAACATGTGAAAGAAACCAACAACCCTCGTTGAATTCCTCGTTCATGTCTACATGTGGCCTGCAGTTGTCTTCTCAAAACTGTGTTTGTGTATGTTGTGTTACACCTCATATCCTTTTAGTCATTGCAATGACGAACGCTCACTGTATGTGCAGGTATGCTGAGTTTATCTGATAACATCGGCTGGGGTCAATTTGGGGGACCATGAGACCTGTTTAATCAACGTCAGTGGTTCTTTGGCTAGGGAGGGTCCTTTTTTCCATTAATACGGTTAATGGTAATGTTAATCCATCTGTTCTATACAGGTTAGAATAACGTATAATTTACCATTGCAGACATGTGGAACACCCCTCAGTAAAATATATTGCAATGACACTGAATTTGTTATAATTACATTTGATTGATTGCAACTTTAATGAAATAAAAGTATATATATTTTTTTAATTATGAAAAAATATTTTTTGATTGCAATGAACATCGATGCATCATTATACGTCGGTGTATGATCATTTGCACACACACAAAAAAAAATCATAAACAATTTTTTAAACTCGACATTAAGAGGGACACGATTTTGCTTGAAGGATAACTGGTCGTTCCTCGGAACCGCTACTGCTGTCGTTGTGTCTCACTTTGTTGCAGCTTCAGTTTAGCTTGATACAAAGATGTACCAGACCCAGAACTCATCCACAATAGATGAAATACAGATGGAGCGCATTAAACCAGAATATCCCGCCCATAGCGCTCAGGGGCATCCCGTCCTGGGCACTCTGTCGCGGGGTGAATGCGCATGGAAACGAGATGAATAGGCATCAACATCTCATAAACCAACGGCATGCACAAATGTATTTGCTCATTTCCCGTCACATAGGCCATCTTAGGCTGCGAGCGTGACGAACTCTGCTAGGCTACCGCTTTTGACCTAAATAAACTGAGTGAAACTAATGGCATATAGCTTGGGGCGGCCACATCCATTTTTTCGACTGTTTATTGCCTTGTTTTATTGCACGTCTGCACAGTGATGCAGCAGCAGGAGACGCAGCAGTGCGCCCGCAACCACCACCGTCCTCTTCTCTTTAAAGGGTAACCAAACGCTGCAATGCAGAGACACGAGGGGGGGACGATTGAACATTAGCGTTGTATTTGCGTGCACCGGACCGAGAGGGAGGCTGAGCTCCGTCCACAACGTCTTCTCTGGAGCCCTGCCTCGCATCGTGGAGTTCGCCGGGCAGTCATGGTCGGACGGGGGCTTTGGATGTTCAGGTTCACGCGATTGTGGAAACGATGGAGCAGGTTTGGGATTTTGCCTTTCATCTGTTTGGCGCTAGTGGTGTGCGCCCTCGTCGCTCTGCTCTTCGTCGATTCCATCGAGTCATGGGTCACCTCCATGAACATGGACACATTGGTGGAGGCATCGCAGGGCAGGATTATCCCGCCCAAGAGCGTCCCCCCGACCAGACCAGAGGAGTTCTTGCTCATGCCGAGTCCCCTCGTCTGCCAACGTGCGAAACCATACCTTATAACCGTAGTGGCCTCTGCGCCCAGGAATCAGCAAGCCCGCCAGGCCATCAGGGACACCTGGGGTGGGGAGGTCGAGGTGAGAGGCCTCCGGGTGATGACCCTGTTTATTGTGGGTGTGGTTCTGGACCGGGGACTGGCTAAGCTGTTGGTGGAGGAGGCACGGCTAAGAGGAGACCTGATCCAGGGGCGCTTCGAGGACACGTATTCCAACCTCACCCTGAAGACCCTGTCGATGTTGGGATGGGCACGCCGGTTCTGCCCCCAGGCTCACTTCATGGCCAAAGTGGATGATGACGTGTTGTTCAATCCGAGCGCACTTCTTCACTACCTTAACAGGAGCCGCAATCCGTACGAACAAGGAGACCTCTACCTAGGCCGGGTGCATCTCCATGTGGCTCCGGACAGGGACCCAGACAGCAAGCACTATCTCCCCGCCGGAGCATACCCTCCCCCCGTCTTTCCAGACTACTGCAGCGGAACGGCATACGTACTATCCCGCTCCGCGCTCCTCAAAGTGTCCCTGGCAGCCGCCGCCTCCCCCCTGTCCACGCCTCTGCCCCCCGAGGACATGTTCGTGGGGCTGTGTGCCCGTACCGCCGGGGTGCTGCCCTCCCATTGTCCTCTCTTCTCGGGCGGACCGGCAGTCCCCTACGGCCGGTGCTGTTACCAGACCATGGTGTCCGTCCACCACATCGCACCGAGGGAGATGCTGGGTTACTGGGCGGACATCCATTCGCCAAACCCCTGCTCTTGGATAAGTGTGCGCGCCTCTCTGGGGGTCTGCAAACTCCGGGCCCTGATTGGGAACGCTTTGGGCATCGAGCAGGGGCTGTGAACGTGTGACTTGGGAGAGAATTACGTCTAAGAACATGTTGGATGCAGGGCTTTATCTCGCGTAGGCCTACTGTGAATAGCACAACCAAATATTTGGCTGCCAAAATAAAGTAGGCCTACTTACTGCACTAAGAAAATCAAACTTTATTTTTTAAAACTTGAATTGCAAAAATAAATTAACTCTAAATGAACTTTAACCGCAGCCTATTTTTTTTTGGCGGTGTTCTATTTTGTCCATGTATGCCGCAGGCATACATGGTTGGCTAAACTAGTTTTAGACACAAGCTTGTTGGCACTGATCAGTGTAGCTTCAAACTCCATAGCCTACCATAGATTTCGAAACAGTAGGCCTGACAACATGCAGACACAAGCAGGGGAAAGTGAGCCGTTCTTGTGATCAAGGCAATAAAAGAGCTCATAGCTTCAAAACGTGTGCTACTTCACAGGTTCAGTAGTATTAACTGCTTAAAACACGGATAAGGAGACAAGTCTTATCTATTATCACAAATGCATGCAGACACAGCAAGCCCAACTCAATATACCTCTATATTTAGTCACATCCAGAAGGCAGGGCATCGACGCAATTACGATTATTTCCCTTATTACTTAGCCTATTTGAATGCCAAAATAAAATTGGGTAGTGACGGTGTCATAAAACTTGCCTACATGATAGGCAATTTCCTTATAGTAGGCCTATGAAACACGGAAAGTCCTAGTCAATGCATGAAAAGGTGTTTTTATTTGGAGGGGAAATGGTTAAGAATTAACCGCCGGACTTGTTCAATCTCGACTTTGAAGAACGTATTTGTATTTAATATTATTTCCAGACTAATTGTTTACTTCCGTTGTGGTATTGCAGAAGAATTGAGTCACTAAAAACCCTCAGGAATTGAAGGCCCTCAATAAACATGTTCTTTCGCTGTACTTGAAAGTGCTTTTAAAAACAGGATGTGAATGTCTATTTGTGGATGCAATGGTTGGAAGGTTCGCTGAATAACTTGAATCTGCCTGTACAAGAAGTCCTTGCTTCATGAGAATCTTTTAATTATCTGCATCACAATGTTCTAAAAAAAAAAAAAAAAAAGTGATGCAGTACAAATAACTCATCTGGCAATCATCTTGACTAAATGGAAGCAGCTGAGTGTGCGAATTGACCCTTCAAGCCATGTGGTTACATACTTTCCTGAAGCAAGACAGAAAATAACTAAATGGTTTGTGGAATCAATAAAGTGGCTTTGGGTTAGACAGGGGACCTAGTTGAAGAGTTGGAACTTTTGCACCCATAAGAACCATGTCTACATGAGCGACAGCGATGAACAGTCATTGCGAGAACAAGCGGCATATTGTACAGTCTCGAGTGGGTAGACAAGAATGCGAACGAGAACCCGCCCTTCATGGAAAGTCGAAAGGTCACTCCGTCCGCTGGACCTCACGGGGCCGCCCGTTTCTTGAATCGGTCCAGAGCAGATCTCTGCACAGCAGATGTTTCCCCATTGTTGTTTTTCTTCCTTTCCTTTGCAGACTCTGCCTTTTCCTTCAAAGTTGTAATGATGATCTCCTGTGTAGACGCGGGACATAAATAAATATGAATATTCAGCAAGCAGTTGAGAATGTACAGATGGATGAACAGCATCTGAACAGCATTGTGAACTACTTACTCTCTTGTCTTCGTGAGCCACTTGATTCTTGCGCCTTATAACCCCTCCAGTGGAACTTCTGCCCTTCTTCCTCATGCGGGGCTTGAACTTATCTCTGGCAAGTGGGTCATAGCCCTAGGTATGGTAACAGAGTTTAGAACACATAAATTATTTCACACATACATCCAATGTTGGGTAGGATACTTTTAAAAATGTATCCAGTTACAGAATACATACCCAAAAATGTAATATATTCCGTATCGTATTCTGAATACTTAGAGTACTTCCACATTTGCATTTTATAAGTGTAGGAATGCGGAATCGAATCCTGCTTACTAAATAGACCTATTCTGGTATGTTCTTCTGTACAAACTGGCTGAATGTGTTAGGCCCACGTCTCCCTGAAAGTGCACTATATTATATAATTTGCTGTAGAGGAACAAAGACTATAAGGGTATGTTTGTGTACGTCTGTGAAAGTAAATAATCATGGCTATCCAGCGGGCTGCACTCGTTGTGATATTGATTTGATTCATACAGTTGTGAACCGGTCGAACTCCTCCCTCATCCTAGTGCTGAATGTGTTAAATGCATCGGCATTTTTATGTGTTTTCCAGCATGTTTTATGTTGGCGTCTGACCAAATATCCAATAGACATTCCGTCTCTTGACTCCATGTTGAGCCATGACTCACTTTCACCCGACGGTCCGACAATATGCTGCTAGTCTTGGAGTTGCTGCTAATCAGACAATAATTCCCATAATGTGAATGGCTGAGCAGGTGCCTGGTACGTCCAAAGGGGTGTATGCTTTTTGGAAGTGGATCGGACTGAGGTTGGTTTCTTTTTCACATCTCAAGCGAACCGTACCAGGGTTCGTTTGGAAGCGAACCGAGACCAGCTGTTCAGCGAGGTCTAGGCCGGCTGATTTGGTTCGCATCGAAGTGAGGTGCTTGTATTCACACCAACGCAAATGTACCAAACCAAGGGACCAAACTTGTTTAGTGCGCACTAAATGCTGTTAGTGTGAAAGCACGAATAAACTTGTGAAACAGAAGTATCGTCATGTAATCCATTGATTTCAACAATGTAACTATTCTAAATACCAAGAATTTAAATTGTAACGGAATAGTTAGTTATAATTTGTATTCTGAATACGTAACGCCGGTACATGCTTTCCGTTACTCCCCAACACTGCATACAACGAGTTACTGACCAGGGCATTGACTTTGTCCTGATGCTTCTGCTTGAACGTGGCGTAGTCCACTTGGCTCAGCTTTCCTGGATCGAGGGATATCAGCTCTGGCTGTATCTTCTCCAACAGGGCCTTAACCTCCCATTCTTGCCGTTGTTTGGCACTTCGGTATGGGTTCGAGTCCAGCCCATCAAAGTTGGGCTCACCAGCACCTAAACATAGGCACGTATCCTTATGTTAGTTATTGTTGACAGAGGCAGCATAGTTGATAAGGTGGTGACTGTGGTCACCACCTTACAACAAAAAACCTTTAACCGACATGGGAAATGTGAGCAAGTCAGAATTTGACTCACTCAAACCAAAAATCGAAAGTATTTTTTATCGTTCTCGTGCTTCCAGCTCCCCTCTAAATGCCTCTTCAATCATTATTTTTAAGAAGCAAAGCGCTCTCAGAAACACATAATCAGCAGGTGGCTAGTCAACCTTAAACCAATTCCAGGTTACTTGCCTAATCTATTGGGCGTCATCACCTGCTCTACATTAGATACAGAATCTGTGTCTGGAGGGTGTGGATGATGGCTGGTTAAAGCAGACTCGCATGGCCCGAGTCCCGTTGATTGGACTCTGGACTCAACTGAGGTGCAGTCAATTATCAGGGCACATAGATCACCAAAACGGCTGGTTCAACCTACGTTGAACCAGCCTCCCACAGGAAACTAGCCATTTCCTGTTTATCAGGGACTCAAATATCCACATAGTATAACCTCAGTCCAAATAACGTACTGTACTGGTTCACTTATTTCAGCAACAGAAGGTGTCTACCATGAACAATGCATGAAGAAGCCAACCATATCCGGTTGATTTCACGTTCAAAGTACAACCAATATTTTGAACATCAGGGACTGTGTTGTAGTGTTGTGGCTTCACTGCAGACCTGGCACCAGCATACTGGTGAAGCCCTCTCCATGGCCCACCCCAAGGACATCCTCATAGGGACAGAAGTGGAGGCCCCACACCGCTCCGTGCACTTTGTGTGCCATGTAGGGCTTTTTCACTGGTGTATTCCATACGTCTCTGTAGACCTGCGAGGACATTAAAACATGACATTAATACATCTTGAAATAAAAAAATAAAAATCCATGCATACAAAAACCCATTATGAAAGACGTTAAAAGTGACCTGGACAATGTCTCCAGTGGCGGCCGACAGCAGACCCCTGTGGCTCAGAGCCAGGGAGGAGGCCCCGGCAGGCAGGAAGTAGGACTGAAAGGGCTTGAAGGACCTGAGGTCAAAAACCTTCAGCTTTTTGTCCATGCCCGACGTCACCATATAACTAAGGGAGGCACAGGAAACAACTGAGAAGGCTGCTCTCTAGTGGCCAACAATAGAAGTCACACATGGTAAGAATAATACAAACGCAGTGCTGGAATTCTCTAACCAGATGTACACTGCTGCAAGGCTGAAGTCAGCTTGAGACAAGCCTCAAATGAAAAACAACTTTTATTTTGAATTAAAGCCTGGCTAGCTTTACTAGCCCAAGCCCATTTAGCTTGCATATATGCATCTATAAAAAAGGTTGTCTTCATGTCCCCTTAACCTTTTACACTTAAGGAGCAAGAGTCTGCTTTTGATCAAATTATCCCGGGTTTTACTGTAAATTTAAATATTGTTGGCTAGATGTCACAGTATTGTTGCAGTCTGATATAGTTGTGCCGAAAGCTTATGAAGGAACAAGTATCTTGCCCTAAAGAGATACATTTTTACGTACGTGCCAGTCTTGTCCACAGCGACGGAGCGTACACCACCCTGGTGACAGAGCATCTTGACGATCGCTTCCTTCTGATTGGGGGACCAGAGGGTGACGGTGCCGTTAGAATGGCCCAGGTGGATGATCGCATTCTGAGGATTCTGGCACATGACGTCCAGCCGGCCTGCTTTGGTGCCCACGGCCGCCACCTCCTTCCCAACGGACACGTCCAAGTACTGCAGGAAGCCTGTTGCGCTCTAGAGACACAAACCAATGGACGGCTTGATGAAAGCAGGAAAAGCCCATCCGGGTGGCCTTATTTGAGTCAGCTATATAGTATTGATTGAATATAGCCCATGAGATTTAATTCACTGAACTGACTGGGGACCGTATGTAAAGAATACAACAACCCACAACACTTTCAGTTCAAAGTGAAGAGGTTGGCGTATAGAGATGCTGAATTAATGACCCAATGGTAGTCTTTTTGTGTTTTTATATTTTCTTATGTGAACTTACCGCTGTGGCTAACAAAAAGTGGTACGGGAGAAATTGCATGCGAAGAACATCGTTGAATTTTCGTATACAATGAAGCTCGATTCCACTGGAGTCATAGATGTACAGCCATTTCTTCTGTGCCACCGCATACATAGCCTCGCTATGGAGCCATCTGGATTGAAGGAAATAAAAAAACATTTGATGCAATAACAAAGCAAACTAATAAATGCATTTCCTGCAGAAAATGCGGTGAGTGCTGTAGTATAAAGTGAGGTTTAAAATATTTTTTAATAAAGCCACATAGATTAAGACGTAAAGAAACGTTAAATGGCTTAAATCAAGTGAAGAGATTTAAACAAAAGCCCAAAAGTCTAAATGGAATAAACAATGTAAACATGCACATCATTTAAAGGGGACATATGAAAACATATGTTTGTTGGGGTGTTGTTTTGGGTCTCTGGTGCTCCCACACTAGGGGTGGGAATCTCTTGGCACCTCACGATTCGATTAGATTCCGATTATGAGGTCAACGATTAGATTCTGAAGCAACAATTTTTTTTATGTACATTTCCATGCATGATTTTCAAAAATATATATATACATCTGGGTTTGATACTCAGTTTGCTAATCACTTCCTACTTTTGTGATGATCATTAAAGTCATCAACAGATGAATTAACTAATCTTATATTTTATGAGGGAAAGCTTGTCACAAATATGAAAATGAAAATTACAAAAAATATCCCTTTCTGGCGAACAGAATGTAGCAGCAGGCAAAAAATATTAAAAATAATAATAATGATTATTAATTTATCTGCATCGAGATAGAATCGTTCTAGCGAGAATCGCGATGCATCGAAGAATCAATTATTTTTCCCACTCCTATCCCACACGCATACAAACTTTGAAGAAAGTCTGTACATGATTTTTTTGAGTGAGATATGCATTTCTGAAAGTACCCCGCCTAGTTACCAAACGAGCGAGTCAGTTGCAGCGCCTCCTCCTACGTAGGAAGGGGCACAGTTGAATATTACCTCCCACTTCCCTACTCCCCTCCAATCCAAGCATAGCTAAGATTTTGTGGACCAGCGGACGAGCAGCTCCGGTGGGGGGAACTCGGCGGCAGCTCAGCTCCGGGGGTACGATCTCTTTCTATCCCGGACTGCCGCCGAGCTCCCCCCACCGGAGCTGCCAAACTGCTGCCGAAGCTTTGGCGGCAGTCTGGAGGAGGAGACATGGAGGAGAAAGGGATGTACTCCCGGAGCTGAGCTGCCGGACTGCCGCCGAGCTACCCCCGCCAGACTTTTCAGCTCCCGGAGGACACCCGCCGGAGCCGCCGGAAAGCTTCGCCGGCAGTTCAGCTCCCGGAGTTCACCGCCGGAGCCGCCGAAGCTTCGGCCGGAGCCGCCGGACTGCCGCCGAAGCTTCGGCCGAAGCTTCGGCCGGAGCCGCCGGACTGCCGCCGAAGCTTCGGCCGAAGCTTCGGCCGGAGCCGCCGGACTGCCGCCGAAGCTTCGGCCGAAGCTTCGGCCGGAGCCGCCGGACTGCCGCCGAAGCTTCGGCCGGAGCCGCCGGACGGCTTCGACGGCGGGCGGACTGCCGCCTCAGCTTCGGCCGCAGGCGCCGGACTACTGCTGAAGCTTCGGCTGGAGCCGGACGGCTTCGACAGCGGCCGGACTACCGCCGAAGATTCGGCTTCGACAAATAGTGCATAATAAGGCCACTTAAAGGATCACAAGACGAAAAGGTGGTTTCAACACTGCAAAGAAGAGATGCCCTGACAAGTCAGACATTTTGACCGTCTGACCAAGCAAAATTGTCTTGTTCAACTAGAAAAAATATTTACACATATCACACAAACACCTAACACATGATTGTAATTTTAAGAGAAATAACACACTGCTCTTAAATCACATGGGTAGTCTATAGATCCTGCCTACAGCATAATCCAGAGGCTTTTCCCAGGTCAGGTGCCTCTACGAATAGTCCAATCTCCTATCCTTTATGCCTCCTTTGCTTAACCTTTGTGGAAAACGTCATTGGGTCAAGCAGAGATGAAAAGGTGCTTCCTTTCAAACAAAGGAAAAGACGGCACTGTTTAAAATGAATTAGACTCAGCTTTTCCTAACCGACATCATTGCGTGAGTATTGCTGACCTCCAGCGCCTCTAGCGTGGACATACAGTTTTCTGAAGTTGGACTACAACAAGCACTCTTTCGATCCATTCTTTCTTGACGTATTGATTTCAATCAGGATGTCGCCAACACTGAGAATAAGTTAGGTCGGACTTGGCCAACGGGAATATTTTAAGCCACTTGAATCCCAATTCACATGTGAAAAAAAAAAAGAGGCTCAATTTATGTTGATGTTGAAATTAACTGCCCCCAGTAATCTCTTAAATGTGAAGTCTGCATTTTAGTTTCTTACGGTGTATATTATGTGCTTAATAAGCAGCAATAAATGAATTAATTTCGATTCAAATAATATGTTTCTGGAATTGGTATCCATGATCATCAATTGTATTTTCTTCTCTTCTGCTTTACCTCGTCTTCACGTACAGACGGTAAACTTCGTCTGTGGCATGTTGCTTTAAATATCACTGCCGTAAAGGATTAAAGGATACCACTATCTCCTTTCCTTTCGTAAAAGTTGCTCAGGAGTAACGTATGCTAAAGGAGGGTTAAAGGATGTATCAAGGCTCTCCTTTCCTAAGCATTTTAAGAAATCAAACCACCTCTCCTCCAAGTGCTTCCGGGTCATCTCGTTAGGAAAGGAAATTTCCTACACAAAAAAGAGAATTCGTAGAGGCCCCAGGTTGAGCCTTGTCCTACCAGACTCTTGTACTTCATTTCATTTGCACAGAGAGTCTGGCCCCTCTCCATTGACAAACATTAACTCACTTGAAGGCGGGTGTTTGTTGGAGTTTAAAACTAAACGATCTGCCCAGTGCCACTCTGGATCTGCCATAACCAATCACTAACGTTTGACTACAACTCAAACTAGCGCACAACCTCAACGTCATGGTTCTGAGCCACTCCCTCCATTTGCTGATTGGACCGCCAAAATTGGGCCGGAGATATGCACATGGGCGTTTTTTTTCTGGTCGTATCACTCCGCAAGCGTCCTCGGTTGCTATGCGACGTCAACGTCTTTGGCGGACTATTTTTCAGCTGATCAACGAATGCTGGAAACATAAAAAATTTAAAAGACACCGTATGAAGTAATTTTTTTGGCCATAGTTTCCAAATGCTAAAGTCGTGTCTAGTTCACCGTCATGCAGGCTGTGTTCAGTAAAATAAATAGTGATCTGTTTCGGCGCATGTAGGCCTATCTGCCTCAGCCCATGTTAAATAGTTTTGATGTTGAATGTTGATGGCGCAGTTGTTGAAATAAACAGATTGATTTCACACAAATCATAAAAGCCTCTCCCTGTGTCATTGTTTGTGCGTGCATACGAGGTGCGTGTCTGCGTGGGGGGTTAGGGTTTGTTTCCCTTGCACAAAAGGGGGACTAAATAACAAAAACATCGGTATCGGCATCGGCCAAATTGTTATTTTAAACATCTGTAACGGCCCAGAATTTCACTATCGGTGCATCCCTAATAAACACTAACAAAGAACAGTTTGGTTCATCTGAATATTTGGGGCCAGCTCTATAAGACAGACTTACTTCACATCATTGACAGTCTCCATCACGTTGATCTCACACAGCAGCTGTTTAGTCTGCCAGTCCAGGCAGGCCACATGCCCCCTCCTCCCACCCAGTAACAGTTGGCTGCAAACAGAACAAATACCACAACAGAGAAAACAGGATTAATGTACAAAAAATATCTACCAAACAACTCAAATAACTTCATAACTTGTTTCATGCTTATAGTCGTTAATACCAACCGTCCAGTCTTGCTGTAATCCAATCGATAAGGCCCAAACTGGGATAGGTCTAGATTAAAATACTAGAAAGGAGAAGAAAATTAGCTGAATGAAAAGTGTTCATGTCACACAGATAGCCCAACACAGCCAGCACGTATTTGCCTCACTCATCAAGACTGGATACTGTCATTGATGAGGGGTGGCGTCAGAGAACCTTACTTTGCAGCTGACTGGATGAGCTTCAGCCAGTCAGATGCTAAATCCAGATAGTTATAGCGAAACACATTCATTTTTTCCAGAGTAAACACTCTTAACTAACGTTACCATTACGTCTAACAATCCCCAACGCAGCACAAATATTATAATTAAGCAATTCTATAAAATCTTTAACAGCACTGCTCTGTTTCATCACCATCTACATTGCTCGGTTAACTCAGATTACTGAGTGTTAGAGACTGGCTGTTCATGCCAGGCTAGTTCAAGAACAATATATCGAGGCGAAGTGGTGAGCTTGCACAATTTAAGAAATTTTTGAAGGCAAAGTCACAGTGCCATCGGCAACATTAACTGAGCTTTCAATGGAACACATGACATGACATTCTAATGGCTGCAACGATGGACGGCGCCCAACCTTGGCTCCAGCCGTTATATCCACAGCATCAGCAATATCCTCTTGGGAGATGGTACACGTGTCCTCATCTTCATCTCCTTCTAGAAAACTAGAGTAAATAGAGGGTCAAATCACTGTTGGGAAAAACATATTCCAAGACACAAAATCAGTTGTAGTCGTCGAGAGATTACCCAGCATCCTCTTGGAGAAGAAGTTGGTCGTGTCGGGCAGATTCCTTTTCAGTAATTTCTGACTCAGCCTGTGAGCTAGCCACAACACGCCTTAGCTTAGAGAGATGCTGAGGAAGCTAGAAGACAGAAATACTGTGCATTAAGGACTGGTTGCGTCCACCTAGATGGTAGCAGAGGTCAGCATTCACTGACATTCATAAAGACGCCTCCCATATATAGAGAATGGAAGTTTAAATAACTGAAATGGGTTGAAAATCACAAAACAGATTGACAACAGAACATTACAAAGTGCAAATGTTAAAGACAGGACATTACCTGCGCAATTTTCATTTTCCTCCGGAACTTAAGCCGCTTCTCCTCAGGAACTGGTGCAGATCCTGGGAAGGGATCAGGCTTCTGAAGACAAAAAAAACATCAACAGCAATTAGCCAGCTATAGAGACGAAACAAACATCTTTAATGTGATCACAATGATCCTAGTATTCCAATGGTGATCGTCACACGAAGACTGACAGACAGACAGACCCTTGTTATGGCCTTCTTTCCATGTCTTCCTTCCGCTTTATATTTTTTTTTCTTCTCTGAAGCACTGGTCTGCTGGTTGGTTTGGCTGCCCAGTGGAGCTGGCTGGTCCCCCGGCACGTGAGATCCACCCGGGGCTTCATCCTTCTTCTCCTCACCAGAGCCCTGCCAGTAACGCTCAGAAACCTGTCGATACAAACAAAGTGGAATCATATATCTCTATAAGCACAGAAAGAAACTGTATCACTGTTATGAGGCACGCAAGTGGCTTTACGATGAAATAAATAGCTTCCTACATTTTCAAACGTGCAGCCATTGCTAATGCTAAGATCACTTTGGGTCTTTCGCTTCAGTGGTGTAGTATATAAATTATCAATAACTGACAATGTACGGAGCTCATATAGCTAGCAGAGCATTTATTATGGTTAGAAATTTGTCAATTACCTTTTTCTTTTTCTCCACGTGTGTATGTTTCAGCGCTACCTCCGCCGACGCCATCTTTATTGTGTATGTTCAGAGAGATGTTTACGTCATCAATGTATTATTCATCTTTGTTTTTTTACAGGCGGCGTCACGCAACGTCATCGGCGCACTGCTGCCCCTGCTGTTCTGGAGTGAGGGCGCCTGGCTGGCCGAGGACGGTCAATGATTTTGCCCCGTTCATTCTCATTCGCAACAATCGCACCATTAATCTCTCCCTTTCCCCGGTTTTAACACACAGTTACAGAATATGCTCTACGGTTTGTAATTCCACGGCAAATGTCATTGCATGTACAATGCTTCGCAAGGACCTATAAACGTATTTAAGCTGAATTAAACTTAAATACTTCCCAGCCAATAGGATGGCACCCCTGGGAATAAAGAAGCAGAGGGGATGTTAAACAAAAGGACATATTGTCAAAAATGTAAAAGACCAAGTTTTCACCAACTCATTTTTTTGCCAGCTATATGTTTTACTTATTCTTTTTTTGTTGCTTCATTGACTTGTATCCCCCTCAAATTATTTGTTTGATTATAGTTTTGTTAGATATATTGACACATGATTGTCTATGTGGCCTATAGTATGGAGGTAGATTTGTGTCTTTATTATGCAATCAAAAATAATAGGTTTGAGAGCAAAACTTTCCACACTGCAATCAAAAAATAGGTTTGAGAGCAAAACTTTCCACACTGCAATCAAAAAATAGATTTGAGAGCAAAACTATCGACACTGCAATCAAAAAATGTTTTATTGCAAGATAAATTAATGTGATAAAAAAAATATTAATGGGAATCCAAAAGTTTTGTTTGCAAACCCAAAAGTTTTGTTTGCAAATCCAAAAGTTTTGTTTGCGAATCCAAAAGTTTTGTTTGCGAATCAAAAAGCTTTGTTTGCGAATCCTAAAGTTCTGCTTGCGAATCCAAAAGCTTTGCTTGCTGTTGAGCTGAATCTCGTGGGCGGGACCTACGCCGAAAGATGTAAGACACGTCTCTATTGGCCAGTCTCGATCAGAGTGACAGCTTGGCAACATCCACAGTTAGTAACGAGAGAGGGAGTTCTATTTCATGTAGGCTACGCCGTCTAGGCTTCGCCTTATGGGCTTGTCCCGTGCGCGCGCTTGCGCGCCCTGAAAATTCCGTAGGCCTCCCTGTCAGCCGACAAGGAGACCATGGCAGAGGATAGCAGGGCGATGTTGTTGACCGCCGCCGCGGATTGAGAGAAACAAACAAACACCCTGTCCGTCAGGCCGACAATCTGCTTCTGGAGGCGGTCGGGGGGCAGCGGCTTTTCAGATGTTGCCAAGCTGTCACTCCGATCGAGACTGGCCAATAGAGACGTGTCTTACATCTTTCGGCGTAGGTCCCGCCCACGAGATTCAGCTCAACAGCAAGCAAAGCTTTTGGATTCGCAAGCAAACTTTAGGATTCGCAAACAAAGCTTTTTGATTCGCAAACAAAACTTTTTGATTCGCAAACAAAACTTTTGGATTTGCAAACAAAACTTTTGGGTTTGCAAACAAAACTTTTGGATTCCCATTAATATTTTTTTTATCACATTAATTTATCTTGCAATAAAACATTTTTTGATTGCAGTGTCGATAGTTTTGCTCTCAAATCTATTTTTTGATTGCAGTGTGGAAAGTTTTGCTCTCAAACCTATTTTTTGATTTCAGTGTGGAAAGTTTTGCTCTCAAACTTATTTTTGATTGCATAATAAAGACACAAATCTACCTCCATACTATAGTCCACTAATGTTTTTGTATTTGCAGTACTATTACAAAATGGGTGTCTGCTGGAACACTTTGTATCTTTGGGAAAGATAACAGCACCTGCCAAAGGTATTGCCGAAGAGAAGGACACAAAATTCTTCGAGATTAATACTTCAAGGCCTTGTCCAATTTAATTGCTCATAGGAAAATGTTGCTCGTTCACGTGCCGTGGAGCCATGTCCAAAACCCATTTAAAGGTAGCGTAAGGGGTAAGGGGAGGGCTAACATTCCTTCAAAATGTAGATTTTCGATGGGCACACTCAAAGAAACTGAGAATGCTCCAGTTGTGACTTGCTCCCACGATACCTTGCGAGAAAATAGAAAATCAAGAAAAATCCTATAGGCAAGATGGCGGGCGAAAAAGATGCGACAGGATGGAAGACCACAAATCTAAGTGTTTTCTATGTTAATAATCACGCCGCGGGATCCGCAGCCTTGCCGTGGACCGGGGGCTCATGTCGTATGATATCCATATGTTCCATGTTCTAGGGACTCCAGATTGAAGATAAACTTTAATCCCCTGCCAAGTAATGCAATAATTCGTTTTAAAAATGCTTATTAGCCTGGAGAATGGTGAATCAATGTGATGTTGTTTCTTTTTATAAACCAGTGTATTTTTTCATTTATTTTGGTAGAAATATATATAAAAATAATAATCAATATATATTGTACGTAACATGTGGCCCTATAACCCCGCTATAATTCCTTCTTATCTATTTTCTTTCAGGGGATCATTGAGGCCGCTGCCATCGCAGAGCCAATCACCATCACCTCAAGCACCTCTTCTGCATTGGTAGCCCTAAAACCCCCAGGAAAATAGAAAGATTAATCACCCACTGGTTGTTTAAAACCGACCAAGTTATTGATAAAATGTGATGGTTAATGCCTTTTTGTAATGTGCAATATTAGTTCCATTATATCACTGGTTCTTGTTTGTATGTTATTTATTAGTGAGGTGCATCTCTCCTTTATAGGACGATCCGATACGTATCTAGATACATGTTGTCACGGTTAGCGGGTGGCAGGCAGGAAGGTAGGACCCAATAGCGGACAGTTCGAGTAAAGGATAATTTATTAGCGCAAAAGGCAAGGTACACCGAGAACACAGGTGACGCAGGTAACACAGGGAACACAGGTAACACACAGGACACAACTCACCACAAACTACAATGAGACGACGAGGAACAACGGAAAGACAATAGGGGAGGGAGCAGTAATCACACAGGAGGGAAACTTGACCGGACATGGGGAGAAACAAGACAGAGATACCAAAGTAAAAAAGGAAACACCAAAACAAGACAGGGAAACAGACAGACCATGACACATGTGCTACGATACGATCCGGGGACGATACATTTGAAAATGGAACGATTTGATGCGATTCGATTCAATGTTTAACGATCCGGTGCGATTTGATGAGATATGAATCAATCTGATAGATACAGTTAATATTCATTTAACATTAAGGCATTAATTTTCTATTAATTAAAATAAGCCCTCTATAAAAGAGGCATTGCCTACTTTCAAACATATATATGGTATAGGGACCATGGAATCGTAGGTTTTAATATTTATTTCTTTATGTAAATAAAGTGTTTCTTCTTTAAAGTGTTCTTGTTCTTAACCGATTCCTACCTAATACCACGTTTAACATGTAGCTAAGTGACATTCAAAATAAATGGTATATTACGAGGGACAGATTGTAGCATTAAAAAAATCCTTTATTTAAGCATGGCAATTACAAAATACATAATATAAATACCATTTCAGGTTATACACCTTTACAATGGGGCTTGCTCGTTGCCGGAGACAATGGCAGCCAGTCTATCCCTTGTGGCATTACCAGGTGTCTGGTTATATGGTAGGGGGTCACGGGGAGGTTGGGGGTCATGCATTTCGAGTTGACTTATGATGACTAATGATGAGGTCACAGGGTAGGGACTACCGATGACGTCACAGGGTAGGGACTACCGATGAGGTCACAGGGTAGGGTTGTCCCATTTGGTAGGGGAAGAAGGGTAGGGGTAGTGGGTCGGCTTAAAAGTGAGGGTTAGGGTTGAGCAATGAGGGGTAGGGTTGAGCAATGATTATGAATTAAAGTGTATGCGTGTATGTCTATATGTCTGTGTGCCTGGGCACTTGACGAGAGAAAGACAAGTTGTGCTCCATTGTTGGTTCAACTTCCACAGACGAAGAGATAGAACAAGTCAGACATCTATTGCAGTTTGATAATATGAAGAAAGTCAACAGGACAAAAGTAAAAATTAAAAAAAGATGATCGTGAATGATGGCAATGGCCGACGCAGGATGGTGAATGTTTTTACCCCGTTCATTCTCCACCATTAATCTCTCCCTTTCCCAGGTTAACAGCATATGCTCTACGATTACTAATTTACTGCCAAATTTCCTTTTGCTGTACAATACTTCCCTATGATCCGTATACGTATTTAAGATTATTTACACTTGAATACTTAGAGCTCATTAGCTTATGGGAAGGCACCCCTGGAAAAAAAAACTCCAAAGCGAAGGTTTGTGTCAGAACTGCAAACTAAAGGTCAGGCACCTGGGAGCAGAGGCCCACAGAAGTCTGCTCCGTGTGGAAGAAACAGAGGGGACGTTATACAAAAGGCCACATTGGACAAAAATGTAAAATTTCAAGTTTTCATGATTAACAGACTCATTTGTTTGTCAACTGGAACACGTTGTATCTTTGGGAAAGACAACAGCACCTACAAACTCATTTGTTTTTCAACTGGAACACAGTGTATCTTTGGGAAAGACAACAGCACCTACAAACTCATTTGTTTTTCAACTGGAACACAGTGTATCTTTGGGAAAGACAACAGCACCTGCAAACTCATTTGTTTGCCAGCTTTGTGTTTAACATTTTTTTTGCATCATTAAATTGTATTCTCCCTCAAAGTATTTGTTGGATTATAGTTTTGTTTGATTATATTGACACATATCTGATACCCCACCTTCTCCTCAGCCGATATAAACGGCTAGATACCATGTCTTCGTTCCCAGAGTCACATCGCTATAATTCAAAGTTTGACTATCTGTTGTCACAGTTGGTGTAATGGACAGTTGTTTAATCCGAAGATGGGAAGCAAAGGGATTTCAATGATAAAAACCTGCAAACGCTGAGGAAGAAAACAACAGGCATGCAAGAAACACTGCAGCAGTAGCACTGGCGGCCAACATGCATATAGATAAGGTGGTATATGGGGTTCCCCCTGCCCTGCTCCACCCACCAACGCTGCCCAACACCTTCAATTATTAACACAGCCACTCGGCACGCGACAGTTGTGCAATAAAAAGAGGGAAAGGAAAGGGATTTCGTGTTCAGAACCCACAGAACACAGAGAGGGTAAACACTGCAGTAAGGAGAAGCGATGGCAGCCGACATACCGGTAGACAAGGTAATACTTTGATTGTTGGTTTTCTGCCCAACAAAATACTTCTACAGAAATGTTTTGAATTCTCTCAATGATGTTTTTAAAAAAGTTTAATATTATCTAAAAGGTCAAACAGATCTAACAATAGTTTTGCCTTGTTTATTCTAAAGTCAAGTTACAATTATTAACCTATAGGATATCTCAAACAATTATGTTCAACCTAATGTAAAAACCCAGACAACAATGTCAGGCATATGTCAAATATTGTAGAAATTTGTTCAAATAAGATATTATCACATATGCATCCATACAATTTCTTTATCAATGTATTTATTTTGCTCAACTTTTCCTCAGACCACGACGCCGCCTCGGCCGAGTCTATTTGATTTCCATGGAGTCTCGATGACTCATTCTTTCACAGACAACTGGGAGAAAGTTCAAAACTTCCAAGCCAGATCAGATGATATCCTCATCGCGACCTACCCAAAAGCAGGTTTGTGAGCCCAACAATCGAAGTTGAGGAGATTTTGAGTGTATTAAATGCACGTTTTTGTAATTTTTGTCATCGTTACTCTAAGTAACTATCACCGAATGAGACAAGGCCTTCGGTCCACCGATGCTCTTTGCGGTATTATGACAAAATGGATGTAGGCTGCGTCACTTTGTATCTGTTGGAAATTTAAAAGTACTGGCCAATAGTTTTTCCAAAGAGAATGACACTGAATTCTTCAAGATTAACACTTCTCTCTCTCTCTCTCTCTCTCTCTCTCTCTCTCTCTCTCTCTCTCTCTCTCTCTCTCTCTCTCTCTCTCTCTCTCTCTCAGGAACTACATGGGTCTCCTACATTCTTGATCACAATTGTACAGCTGTATTGTGTATTCTGAATATGTTTTTTTTTTTGACATTTCAATCAAAATCTGTGAGAATTACTTTGAGATTTATATCATATGTATATTGATATATATTTGTAGTTATTTACAAAGGATGCCTTTGCCAATAAAGACCTAAAAAATATTGTTTCACAGATAGAGATGTAAATGCAGAAGTCCTAATGGGGGTTCTCTCCTTGCAGGTGGTGTATGTGGCCCGTAAGGCTAAAGACAATGCAGTGTCTTTTTTCCACTTTGACAGCATGGATTTATGCCAACCAGAGCCAGGAGACTGGAACAGCTACCTACAGAGATTCATAGACGGAAGGAGTCTGTACATCACATATTAAAGCAAAATATACATAATCAACAGAATACAGGCCTACATTTTTCTCTGCTTCACCTTCATTAGAAGTTTCTGATGGATTCCTCTCTGGTTTTAGTGTTATTTGGATCCTGGTATGATCATGTGACTGGCTGGTGGGAGAAGAAACAGTCCCATCCTGAAATCCACTACATGTTCTTTGAAGATATGGTTGAGGTAAGTAGTGTTTGTGTAAGAGCAGCAGTTCTTAACCAGGGGTATGTGTTCCCAATATGAAATAATAGAACCTTGAAAAAATGTGGTCAAGATGTAGGGTTAAAGGTGTATGTGTGTGTGTGTGTGTGTGTGTGTGTGTGTGTGTGTGTGTGTGTGTGTGTGTGTGTGTGTGTGTGTGTGTGTGTGTGTGTGTGTGTGTGTGTGTGTGTGTGTGTGTGTGGATGTGGGTGTGTGTGTGGGTGTGTGTGTGTGTAGGACACTGGACGAGAGATAGACAAGTTGAGTTCCTTTCTTGGTTCAAATTCTAAAGCCGCAGAGAAGGAACACATCAGACATCTCGTGCAGTTTGATAACATGAAGAAGAACGACGTGACCAACTACTCATCATTTGTGGATATGGACTTTAATATCTCTCCCTTCATGAGAAAAGGTAAGACTTATGATAACTTTAAGGAGCTCATGTCATGCCACCAGGTGTGTGTGATTAACTTATCACACCCACACCTGGTGGCATGACTTGAGCCCTTTAAAGGTTAAAGTTCACGATGTCCTTAATTTTGTCAGTGCTGATGACATTGAGGGAGGGAGGGCTTGGAGCCAGGTCGGACCTCATGGTGGAGCTTCTTACCCTGATGTACAGGATTGAGCAGGCGGGAGAGTCAGTGGGGTTCATGTGGGTCCCAGCTCATGTGGGGATAGAGGGGAATGAGCTAGCTGATGGGGCAGCAAAAAGGGCTTTAAGAAGGGAAGATGCAGATGTAAAAGTGAGGCTGGGGTTAACTGAGTGTAGGTCGATGAGCAAAAAGAACATCATGGCTGTGTGGCAGGAGGAGTGGGATAAGGAAAAGAAGGGGAGGCATTACTACAGCTTGCAGAATAGAGTCACAAAGAGCTAGTGTTTTATGGGAAAGGAAAGGGGGCATACAGTCATGATGACCAGACTGAGGCTGGGGCATTGCGGACTCGCATGGGAGTGTGTAAAAAACAGCAAACAGTAAAACATATCCTGATGAAATGTGCTGGACTCACTCGACAGAGGGAACATCTGTATGCAGCAGTGGAACGCCTGGGCACAAGACCGGTTACACTAAAGAGCCTTCTAAATCCCATTGAGAATCAGCCTGGGACTATAAAAGCTGTCCTGGATTTCATAACGGCCAATGGATTATTCCGATGGAATTAGGATGGACTGATTGCGTTTGAAATATATATATATTGTGGCAGACGCCAGGGAGGAGTGAGGGGAGTGGTAGGTATGGCAACCAGCCTGTTAGGGCTGATGGCAGCCGCCCATCCCGTGGTTCTCCTGGGTCTGCTCTTTATGCGCAGACTCAAGCGGTGGTTTGCTCGCCAACGGTTGGACCCCGTGCGACACAAGCTCAGGGTGCTCCTCCTAACCCGTTCGGTGTCACCAGACCTGACATATTGGGGAAACCCCCCCGCCCTTCTCAGGGGTGTTCCCCTTGGCAGAGTGACGTCCTACGTAGTGGTCTTCACGGACGCCTCGTTGACGGGTTGGGAAGGAACGTGCCTCTCTCACTCACGCACGCCCCCTACAGTCCACATAAATGTGCTGGAACCCGTCGCTGTGAGGAAAGTGCTGGTGCATTTCTTTCACCTGGTACGTGGCCGCCACGTTCTGATCAGGACAGACAGTGTGTCGGCGGCGGCGTACATAAACAAACAAGGGGCAGTGCGCTCCTCTGCTTTCGGTCGAGCTCTGGCTTTGGGCTCATCAGTATCTCCTCAGTCTGAGAGCCCTGCATATCGCGGGCGCCCAGAACTTCGGGGCGGACCTCATGTCTCGCGGCGGTTACATCCCGACATTGTCAGACTGATCTGCCAGAGGTTCGGGACGGCTCAGGTGGACCTGTTCGCGTGCAGGGAGAACACACACTGCAGGTGGTGGTTCTCTCTCAACCCTCGGGATCTTCCCCCGTTGGGGGTGGATGCGTTGGCGCACACACCTTGGCCGCGGGTTCTCTTGTATGCGTTTCCTCCGCTCCAGTTGATCCTTCCTCTTCTGGAACGGGTCAGACAGGAGAGATTGTCCCTGATTATAGTGGCTCCGGAGAACCGCTCAGCTCTGTGGTTTCCAGAGCTGGCGGTGCTCTCACGGACGGCGCCGTGGCCGGTACCGTTCAGACCGGATGCTCTTTCACAGGCCCATGGTACGGTGCACCACCCGCCCTATGTAATGGGACGGCTGTTGGTCTGGCTCCTGAGAGGTTGATCCTGCAGGGCAAAGGTTTGCCTGAAGCGGTTATCAACACTATCCAGGGTGCTCGTGCACCTTCTACTTCTTCCCTCTATGCGGCAAAGTGGTGTGCTTTCTCTGATTGGTGTGACAGGAACCACGCTGTCCCATCCCATTGTGAGGTCGGAAGCGTGCTTGCGTTTCTACAGCACTTATTGGAGAAGGGTTTGGCTTTTTCCACTATCAAGGTCTATGCGGCAGCTGTTTCGGCTGGCCATGCGGGCTGTGATGGTGGACCATCCACTGGTCAAGAGGTTCTTTCGTGGGGTTAGACGGGTTAGGCCTGTTTCGCTCGGGTTAGGGTCCCTGGTTGTCCAGGGACCCTTTCGAGCCTCTGTCTCAGGCCCCTTTGGATGCCCTGTGCTCTTATTGGCTTTGGTTTCTGCCAAGCGGGCCTGTGAGCTGCCCGCTCTGTCTGTCAGCCCGAGCTGCTTGTTGCTTAACGAGGACAGCTCCTTCGCGCTGCTCAGACCTAATCCTGCGTTCCTCCCTAAGAACATTAATAGTTCTTTACGGTCGAGGGATATTGTGCTTAAGGCTTTTCACCCCCCGCCTCATTCTAGTGAGGCGGAGGCGGAGTTACATCTCCTGTGCCCGGTGCGGGTGAGGGCTATGTACATGAAACGCTCGGCCGCGTTCCGCTCCACACAACAGTTGTTTGTGTGTTATAGCGACGCTAGCAGGGGCCGCGCTCTCTCCAAACAGCGGTTTTCTCTCTGGATATGTGAGGGTGTTTGCTTAGCCTACGCTCGGCAGGGCTTAGCGCCACCATTGGGCGTTAAAGCTCACTCGACACGGGGCGTGGCCGCTTCAACCGCTCTACTCAGAGGCGTTCCGGTGGAAGACATTTGCGCGGCTGCGTCTTGGTCTTCCCCCGGCACCTTTGTCCGTTTCTACATGTTAGACACGTCCAGGGGCTCACTCGGCAACTCTGTGTTGGAGTCCGGTGCCCCTTCTACGGCTTAAGAATGAAGGCATGTCTTTTAAGCGGCATCTTTGAAAGTTCTCTTGCCGGATGGCGAGTTGGACTTCACTGCCATTTATTCTCTCCCGCCATTTTTCAACTGGAAAGCGGAGTAGAGAGGTTCCTATTGGCTCGCCGATTGACGAGTTGGTTTTGTCTGCCAGTATGGCCCCCACGAGAGAAGCTCCTTATTTGAGAGTCGAACTCTGTAGCTCCGCCCCCGGTGGTAGCGGACCTAATGGAAACCGTATTACTCTGGTTTTTCCCTTCACTTTTCATGGATTCCATGAAGGACGGATTGCGGAGTCTTTGCAGACTCACTTTTTTCTCTTGATCATCGCCTTGCTTGATCTAGGAGGAATTCGTTTTTTATTAAGCTGTTGTGTTTTGCACATCCTCTGCTTTTTTGAGTCTTATGTGCCCTGGTGACTACGTTTTTTTGACTGGGGTCCAGCAGGAGTACATTGATTGGGCTCCGCTCACAGCTTAACCTTAGCCCATAAGGCGAAGCCTAGACGGCGTAGCCTACATGAAATAGAACGATAGTTATGATATTATAACTCTACATCTATGATTGTAGGCGTAGCCGTCTAGTTTCCCACCTGCTGTATCCTCCAAATTCTGAAAGAATAGCGTGGAGGATGGGCGGCTGTTTGCGCTGCCTTACCCTACATGCCCACTGCACCGTCAGTCAGTCTTCCTGCTTGTTGCGTTGTCATTGCAAGATGACCCGCTTTCCCGCTTTCCAGTATCGTCAGAGCCCGAGTCGCGTCACAGTGCTTAAATTTGCATACGCGATCTGATTGGATGACGGATCCGTCGCTGCCGAAAAAGTTGAACATTTTTCAACTTTTTGACGGAGCCGAAGGCTCCAAAGGAACGGACGGATCCACAATGCATTGCGCGTCCGTCCCCATTCAAAGCCAATGAGGATCAGTCAACGGACGGAGGTAGTGGGCACGAGGCGTAACGCCTCGTGCCCACTGCACCGTCAGTCAACGGACGTGGGAAGGCGTGGCTGACGGATGGGGGAGTAGTCTTTGCAGAGGCAACCATCAGCCAATCAAATCGCTTCGCCTGGTTCTTCCCGCTTCTTCCTGCTTGTTGCGAGGCAAGATGACCCGCTTTCCCGCTTTCCAGTATCGTCAGAGCCCGAGTCGCGTCACAGTGCTTAAATTTGCATACGCGATCTGATTGGATGACGGATCCGTCGCGGCCGAAAAAGTTGAACATTTTTCAACTTTTTGACGGTGGCGAACGCTCCAAGTCAACGGACGGATCCACAATGCATTGCGCGACCGTCCCCATTCAAAGTCAATGGGCAACGGACAACTGACGGAGGTAGTGGGCACGGGGCGTTATATAAACGGTACCGTGGGAAATGTGGGCGGTGCCCACGTTGATTGGTGCATATTTGACATTTTTCAGTGCACGCAAGCACGCGCACGGGACAAGCCCATAAGGCGAAAAATTGACGGCTACACCTACAATCATAGAACTAGAGTTATAATATCATAACTATCGTTATTCAGCTTCTTCTCCTCCGGTAAACACGACCGCATTGCATTGTGGCATACGGGAGTAATATGTAGGGAACATCGTATGTACACTCAAATTTTGGGTATTTTAAGTGCACTATATAAGTGCATGAAATTAACCACTAAGAATTTCGAACACCACTACAAAATGGCGAGCACCCTATATAGTGCACTATATCCGTGATAGGGAACGATTTCAAACACAGCTATTGTATTTCACAGGGAAGGTTGGTGACTGGAAAAAACACTTCACCCTAGCCCAGAATGAACAGTTCGATGAAGACTATAAGAAGAAGATGAAGAATACAACACTGCAGTTCCGCACTATAGTCTGAAGCCTGGCCAGGCTAATCTCGCCTGGCCAGGCTAATCTCCCACACACCTACAGACAGACCCACACACACACACACACACCTACAGACAGACCCACGCACACACACCTACTTTTTTGTACTGCTACCTCAAATAGCAGTACAAAATACCAACACGTTATCAAACTACGTATTTCAAATAGATGTAGCTGTGATCAAGCCAATCTCTGTCAATGATTAACAGAATAACCCGCAAAATGACCGTTGTGAAATCAAAAGAGGGGAAAGCAGGAGATATAAAGATCAGAACCCACACACCACAGAGGGAGTCAACTCTGCCGAGAAGCAATGGCAGCCGACATGCCTGCAAACAAGGTATTTTTTTGATTATTGGTTTTATGCCTAACAAATTACTTCCACAGAAATGTTTTGAATCCTCCCAAAACGTTATCTTTAAAAAGTTTCATGTTATCTAAAGGGCAACAAAGATCTAACGATAGTTTTTGCATGTTAGGTCTAAAGTCAAGTTAAAATGAGTAACCTGTAGGTTATATCAAACAATTATGTTTAACATAATGTAAAAAAGCAGATACAGGCCTATGTCAAATATTGTACAAACTCTTTTCAAATAAGAAAATATCCCTTATGCATCCATCCAATGTATTTATCAATGTATTTATTTTGCTCATCTTTTCCCAAGAAAACGATGCCACCTCGGCCATATCTATTGGATTTCCATGGAGTCTCAATGACTCATTATTTCACAGACAACTGGGAGAAAATTCAAAACTTCCAAGCCAGACCAGATGATATCCTCATTGCAACATACCCAAAAGCAGGTTTGTGAGCCCAATGAGGTTTGTCATTGTTACTTGTGTAACTTGTGTCACTCTTGAGGATTTTCATGTCAATAAATGTATTTTAAGTACCTATCGACCAATTGAGACAAAGCCTATGATCCACTGGTGCTCTTGCATTCGCGGTATAATGACAAAATGGGTGTCGGCTGCATCACTTTATATCTTTGGGTAATAATATAACAGTACTGGTCAATGGAATTGGCAAAGAGAATGACACTGAAATCTTCAAGATCTCTCTCTCTCTCTCTCTCTCTCTCTCTCTCTCTTCTCTCTCTCTCTCTCTCTCTCTCTCTCTCTCTCTCTCTCTCTCTCTCTCTCTCTCTCTCTCTCTCTCTCTCTCTCTCTCTCTCAGGAACGACATGGGTCTCCTACATTCTTGATCTCCTGTATTTTTCTCAGACACAGCCAGATCGTCAGACATCCACCCCTATTCATGAGAGAGTACCTTTCCTGGAGATTATGATCCCAAACCATCCTTCTGGTTAGATTTTGATTATTTTCATGTCAGTCTTTAAGGAAAAATTAAACTTTACATTTTTCTATTTCATTATGTTTTGGCAACTCACATTCATAATGGATTTTTTTTTTTAATTGTGACGGTTAGCCATGTGACACGATATAGTCAGAAGTAGATTATGCCTATTGTTCCGAATGCATCCCAAATGTGTAATTCACAGAAATGTTAACTGTGAAGACTCTCAGTGAGTTAAAGAATTGTAAATCTTCCCATTAAGGAACCGATCTGGCAGACAGTCTGGATTCTTCTCCTCGTCTCATCAAAACTCACCTCCCCATCCAGATGATTCCCAAGTCCTTTTGGGAAAAGAAATGCAGGGTACAGTATTCATTTAAAGTATAAAAGGGCACACATGAATCAATATACCAAACACTTAAAGTTAATGGTCTGAGCTAAGATAATTGTGCCAAATTGTGACATAATTGGACAATTTATTTTACAACAGATGTATTGACTGAGATAAATATTTTTAGTTTGTTGTTGACATTTCCATAAAATCTGTTACTTTGACAGATTATCTTTGATTTATATATTGATTTATCTGTGTGGTTATTTACAACAGATGCCATTGCCAATAAATACCCAACAAAAACTGATAGCGATGAATATTGTTTAACAGATAGCAATGTTAATGCAGAAGTCCTAATGGGGGTTCTCTCTATGCAGGTAGTGTATGTGGCCCGTAATGCTAAAGACAATGCAGTGTCTTTTTTTCACTTTGACCGCATGACCTACGTCCAACCAGAGCCAGGAGACTGGAACAGCTTCCTACAGAGATTCATGGATGGAAAGAGTTTGTACATCACACATTTAAGCCAAATATACGTAATCAACAGAATATAAGCCGACAGTTACCTCTGCTTCACCTTCACTATAAGTGATCTGATTAATTCCTCTCTGGTTTTAGTGGTTTTTGGATCCTGGTATGATCATGTGACTGGCTGGTGGGAGAGGAAACAGTCCCATCCTAAAATCCACTACATGTTCTTTGAAGATATGGTTGAGGTAAGAAGTGTTTGTAGCAGCAGTTCTTAACCACGGGTATGTGTTCCATACACATTTACTGAAGGTTATATCTTTTCATCTGGGGGGTGTTCCAAGATAAAAAGATATAACCTTAAGAAAATGTAGTCAATGTTTGTTGTGCTAAAAGTGTGTGTGTGTGTGTGTGTGTGTGTGTGTGTGTGTGTGTGTGTGTGTGTGTGTGTGTGTGTGTGTGTGTGTGTGTGTGTGTGTGTGTGTGTGTGTGTGTGTGTGTGTGTGTGTGTGTGTGTGTGTGTGTGTGTGTGTGTGTGTAGGACACTGGACGAGAGATAGACAAGTTGAGCTCATTTCTCGGTTCAAATTCGACAGCCGCAGCGAAGGAACAGATCAGACATCTAGTGCAGTTTGATAACATGAAGAAAAATGACATGGCCAACTACTCATCATTTGAA
This sequence comes from Gadus macrocephalus, assembly GCF_031168955.1. NCBI lineage: Eukaryota > Metazoa > Chordata > Actinopteri > Gadiformes > Gadidae > Gadus > Gadus macrocephalus. The sequence goes on from NC_082382.1 coordinate 12,944,905, forward strand.
ACAATGGACTTTAAGATCTCTCCCTTCATGAGAAATGGTAAAACTTATAACTTTAAAGATTTAAGTTTATGATGTCCTTACCTTCGACTGACATTGTATACGTACATACATTGTATTTCACAGGGAAGGTTGGCGACTGGAAAAAACACTTCACCGTAACCCAGAATGAACAGTTCGATGAAGACTATAAGAAGAAGATGAAGAATACCACGCTGCAGTTCCGCACTGTAGTCTGAAGTCTGGCCAGTCTACTCTTGCATCATGATTAAACCTGAGTGACAGAGGAGGATATGTATGATATTTCTACAAGGACGAAGATTTAATGTGTCTTGTTGGCCTTTATATATTCCTAATCATAATCTTCATTCACAGTAAGTGTATTTGTCAAAAATGAAAACATCCCCCCTCAACAATAATATTTGTCATAATAAATGAATACAAAAATATGTGACATTGTTTTTAATTATATACTGTGCTCTTTGTGTACAAAAAAAATAATATAAATTAAATTATTCTCAGAATAAAGCATACAGTAATCTGTAACAATGTCAGTGGCTACACTCCACCAAGGTGGCTTTTCTGAGCTCCTCCAACTAAAAGGACGCAGGGCGGTGTTGTTGAAAGCTGGTTTATGTACGGTTTGCAGATAATCTAAAATGACACTGGTGCTCCATGTTGAGTGTCTATGGAGATGTCTGGTTTAACATGTATTCAGCCTTACCCAGCCTCAAAGTCAAATCAGACTCAGTCCAGGAGAGTCCAACGTCTATATTTGTTAACATTATTGATCCTGGTATATTATTCAACCGGTAGGGAGGTAGATGTCCTTTTCTCAAAGGCAGAAGATAATATAATGACCATTATTTTTGTTAAACCTACATTGTGATACATCTTTACCATACTGATGAGCTCTGTCTAAACAATGTTGAAGTAGAAAGTTTCCAAGAACAAATCATCCATCAACAAGTTCATTCATGTTATTTTTTTCTGTATGTATAAATCGATTGTGGGTTACAGCTTCAAAGATAAACGACATGGACTGGATACCTTTTCTCCTCTCACCCTCATCTTTCCCCGCAAACTTACACACATTTTGTTCAACCCTTTTAAAATACTCTTATACTTCACCCGTACACTTTAAAATGTAAGCTGCTCTGAACACTTTATATACAGTATACCCATACACATGAAATAAAGTAAATTTTGCAATTTGTTTACATTTATTTGTTCATTTATGAATCTTTTATATTTACATTACAGGTTTATCATCCGTCCATCATATTTACTATTTAATTTTATTTTTTAATTGTACTTGGCATCTCTATTTTCGCAAGTCTTCCTGCTTCTGTTGAACATCCCAACTGCCCCGTCTGGGATCAATAAAGTGTTATCTGAACTTATGAAGCTGAATTTACAGTTCTGCGCCAGCACATTTGACTGCATTCATCCTTCCATGTAAAATGTTTCATGTATTGTATAAAAATAAAACATTATTTTATGATCGTGGTTAAACAGCGGTAATGTACTAGTGCAGGGGTCAGGAGCCCAAGGCTTTTTTTTTCTGGGAGCCCTTACCATGTGGCTCCTGGGTATGCCAAACAAATATTTATATTGATGAATATATTTTTAGCTTCATCCCCGAAAGGTGTCTCTGGGCACCAGCCAGATGGTTAGTCCGGCCTTGGGTGACGTATTGCTCTATAGATAGGCCTAGCTTTAGACTGGTAAAAAAAGTTAAGTGAAATATATAAGCCTTTAGGCTATGGTCAAGCATTTATGGTCAACTTTATTTAACTAACCGTTACCTGAAAACAAATAGCCTATATAGGCCTATGTCACATACTGTTTTAACATTTTTTTGTTGACACACTCCACAATTGCTAATTAGCAACTCCCTGCAGGTGCTTATCCGCACAATCAATCATCAGCGATGAGAAAAAATGACACATACAATACAAATATATACTCACTAAATGTACCGAAATAAATTACTAAGTCCTTGTGTGCAGTGGTGGTTTTAGGTACGGGCAAACCAGGCAGCCCGGGGCGGCATATTTGTGGGGGGCGCCAAGTCACATGGGGGGCGCCACGAGCAGTAAAAAAAAATTTGCGCTGCGTAGCGGTTATCAATGAAGTACTACATAACATTGTGTTGGGAATAGGTATTTTGGCGCCCCCTCTGGCTGCAGGCGCACACCTGCTCGTTGAGAAGGTGCCATGCGCAGACGGAATGAAACCCCCACTGAAGTCCGTAGGTTCTAGTGGCCGCTTGGCGCCACTGGTCCTCACCCCTCTACACACCTGTCTGCAATCTACGATCACCGTTCCCTACTTCAGCCGAGGATCTCCCGGCTGAAGTAGGGAACGGTAGTAGGGAAGTAGGGAATCAGCCGGCGCCAGTTCGTCGTTTACCACTACTCAGTTAGTATCGGCCCTACCAGCGTTATCCTAAGTCTAGCCCGTTTTACCCTGTCCTCCAGTAACCCTTTTTCCTCCGTTTGTAGTTCTCCGTTCGTCACCCTGACCCCCTGTTGCCGAATCCCTGCCTGCCTGACTACCCGCCTATCGCCGAGCCCCTGCCTGCCTGACTGCCTGCCCATTGCCGAATCCCCGCCTGCCTGACTACCCGCCTACCGCCGAGCCCCTGCCTGCCTGACTGCCTACCTGTTACCGAACCCTCGCCTGCCTGACCATGGCTTGGCTAGCCCCGGCTTGTCGTTACTCCTTGCCCAATAAACCCAACTTCCTATCCACCCCGTCTCAGCTCCTCTGTGTCAAGTTTGGGCCCTCTCGTTCTCTAACCATAACAGTATTTGTATTTAAAAAACGTAGGTAAACTGACATTAACTGTAATCATCTCTGTCACTGAGAGAATCAAGCTTGAGCTGTTAAAAAAGCCTATTTTGTAGTTAAATTGGATATTTATCACACAACTTAATGCATGTCAAGACTTGAATGTGTCGGCAGGCTTTTATTAGTGCTTATCACTCAAGGCTAATGTACAGGGTGTGTTTTTTAACTGATTGTATTGTAAAGTTAAGCATTCTGTGTTTACACGCCACCTTGTATCCTCAGAGACTGAGAGGCAAGCAGTTGGAATTCTTGAATGCTAAATGTCCTGCATTGCTTCGGCCCACCATTTGCAATGACCTGGCTCAGTGGGGAAAATGGGACATATTTAAATGTTGCTGTGCAGTAAGATTTCAGAATTATCAGTCTGCCTATCACAGCCACTATCTTTGCGAAGAATTTGAACAACCTGCCTCAGTTTCTTAGTCTGTGAGCATGCGCAGTGGCAAATTAACACAAAACCATAACTTGTAGATTGTTCCATAAGGAAAACAACAAGGCCATAATTGACCATCATAATATGACCTCCTGGGATACCAAAGTGTATTATGAAGCTGGTTCTCCGTCTGTGGTACACCCTTTGTAAGGAATATTAGTTTTTTTGAAGCCGTATTGATAACATTAATAAAAATAACTATTGAAATGTTTTATTTTAAGCTTTATTTTAGCTTTGCTTTGATTTTGTTGGTTTATCTAGCTATTTGTTAACCAGTGTTATCTGTCCACCCCATTTATTATCATAAATCCTGGCATGAAGGGAACAGTAGGGGCAGTCGACTCAACATCTGCTTCTTGTATATGTCTCCTGGAAGTGGGGCCCCCTTTAGATCTGCTTGGGGAATATGCAGGAAGCTCTGGACAATAGACAATAGTCTTCTGGAGAGGGGTGGAAACCGTTTGGCCCAAAAGTAATAGAAAGACGTATTTCATGTTATGGTCGTAATTCCTATCTCTATCAGCCTGTCAAACGTTGATGCAGTTATTGTGGTCACATGACAGTTGTGTAAACCAAAGAGAGGAAGGAAGGGATTTCAAAAGAACATAGAGAACGAAGACCAGGGGCTTGCAACGCTGCCAGAAAAGCTAGGGAGAAGAAATGGCAGCTGACAAGGTAATGTTTGGATTGAATGTTTCAGGCCTTTTCTGAATCCTCCCAGAGAGTGGTCTTTACCAAAAGTATCATGTTCTTTATGAGGTGAACAAAGATAGTTTTTGTTAGTTAGGATGTATTTTGACTTCAAGGCAAAGTCCAGTCTAGAATTAACCTGTAGACTTTTTAAAACAATTATGTTCAATTGCTGGACACTGACAACAAATATCATGTAAAGTCCTGTGTCAAATATTGTTAAAAATATTTTCACAGAAGAAAAAATATCCCTTTTGGTATCCTCAAAATGCATCTATACATTTATTTGTTTTGTTGATCTTTAATTCAGACAATGATGCCGCCTCGGCCAAATCTATTTGATTTCCATGGAGTTTCAATGGTCCATTATTTCACGGACAACTGGGAGAAAATTCAAAACTTCCAAGCCAGACCAGATGATATCCTGATTGCAACATACCCAAAAGCAGGTTTGTGGACTAGAAATCAAGATCAGAGATTTTGAGAGTGGTAATTACATGGTTTAGTAATGTTTTTTTTTTTTTTTTTTCAGGAACTACATGGGCCTCCTACATTCTTGATCTCCTGTACTTTTCTCAGACGCAGCCAGATCGTCAGACATCCACTCCTATTCATGAGAGAGTACCTTTCCTGGAGATTACGTCGGTTCCAAACCATCCTTCTGGTTAGATTGTGAATATTTTCCAGTTCACTCATTTAATGAAAAATGAAATGCATTTAAACATTTTACACGCGTCTTACCATTCAGGAACCGATCTGGCAGACAATCTGGTTACTTCTCCTCGTCTCATCAAAACTCACCTGCCGGTCCAGATGGTTCCCAAGTCCTTTTGGGAACAGAAGTGCAGGGTACAGTATTCATTTAAAATTAAATAGGCACACATGAAACAACATGCAATAAAAGTTTATGGTGCTGCAAAATTTGGCGAACATAACTTAAGTATTTTTTATTTACTTTAATAGCAGTATTGTGTATCATGAATAGAAGTAGTTGTGTTATTTAAATCTGTAATGCTTACTTTTAAATTTACGTCACATGTATCTTTGTAGTTGGTTTTGAAAGATACCTTTGCCTATAAGTACCAAAAAAATACTGATAGCGTTAGGGCAGAGTCCTAATGGGGGTTCTCTCTGTGCAGGTAGTGTATGTGGCCCGTAATGCTAAAGACAATGCAGTGTCTTATTACCACTTTGACCGCATGAATGTATGCCAACCCGAGCCAGGAGACTGGAACAGCTTCCTACAGAGATTCATGGACGGAAAGAGTCAGTGCCTCAAAATATACCTAATCAATAGAATAGGCCTTATTTTTCCTCTGCTTCACCCTTACTATAAGTTATCTGATGGATTCCTCTCTGGTTTTAGTGGTTTTTGGATCCTGGTTTGATCACGTGACTGGCTGGTGGGAGAAGAAACAGTCCCATCCTAAAATCCACTACATGTTCTTTGAAGATATGGTTGAGGTAAGTGGTGTTTGTGTAAGAGCCGCAATTTCTTAACCAGGGGTCTGTGTTACCAAGGGGCACTTGGAAAGATGAAGCATACACAAATAGGAACAATTGACCCACAGTTTATAAGTGTGTGTGTGTGTGTGTGTGTGTGTGTGTGTGTGTGTGTGTGTGTGTGTGTGTGTGTGTGTGTGTGTGTGTGTGTGTGTGTGTGTGTGTGTGTGTGTGTGTGTGTGTGTGTGTGTGTGTGTGTGTTGTCTGTGATTGATTGTTTCTGCACAGGACACTGGACGAGAGATAAACAAGTTGTGCTCCTTTCTTGGTTTGACCTCGACAACCAAAGAGAAGGAACAAATCAGACACCAATCGCAGTTTGATAATATGAAGAAAGATGAAATGGCCAACTATTCAACTGTGGAAGTCATGGACTTTAAGATCTCTCCCTTCATGAGAAAAGGTAATTCAGACAATGGAAAAGATTAAAGTTTATGATGTCCTTACTTTTGACAAACACCTTGTATTTCACAGGGAAGGTTGGTGACTGGAAAAACCACTTCACCGTAGCCCAGAATGAACAGTTTGATGAAGACTATCAGAAGAAGATGAAGAATACCACGCTGCAGTTCCGCACTGTAGTCTGATGTCCGGCAAGACTACTCTTGCATCATGATTAAACCTGAGTGACAGAGGAGGATATGTATGACCTTTCTACAAGGACATACAGTGTTTTTCTTGTATTTAAAACATTTGTATGCATATATTTATATATAACTATTTAGTAAGACCATGAGTCGTCCTAGACAAGCCGGGGTCACTAATAGTGCTATTCATAAACCAAATAATAGTCAGATATAGGGCTTGACCAACACAGCCTCTATTGTGGAAGCATAGGAGCATTCAAATGTTGGTTTTTATTATGATGGAAGTCATGTAATTTGTAATAGTAATTAATCGTGAAATTATGACTTGAGTTAAATCAGCAAATGTATATTTTCATGTTAGAATTAGAATGTTAGAATTAAAATGTACTACATAGAATACATATTTTCAAAATGAATAGGATATCTCTGCAAACCAAAGTGGAAAACCAACCGATGTAATGAGATGTTTCTTGAAAGATGGTTGCATGTGGCATCCTTAATTCAATGGCAGAAGATACTCTAATGATAAACTTATTCATTAAATCTTGGTGTAACTTCTGTAATTACAGACTAGCTTAGCTTCAAAAATATTGAACACGAAAGTTACAAAGAGTGGAACATATCCATCAATAATTTCATTCATGTTTCTTTTTTACTTTCTGTAAGTAGAAAGTGATTCTTGTTAAAGGCATCAAAACGGCTGTGGCATACATGCCTATTCCCCTGCCACCCCCACCATCTTATTTGACCCTCCTCTACGTCACATAAACACATTTAGTTTAATTTACTGAGTTTGGACCCTTTAAAAACATAAACCCATTAACTTGGAAAACCGCTCATTTTGCAGTTAGGCTACTCTATTTTTGCACGACTTCCTTCTTTTGTAAACTGCCAAATGTCCCTGCCTGGGGTCAATACAGTTGAATCTTATCTTATCTAATCTTTACAGTTCTGCGTCATCACATTTGCAAAGATCCAGCCTCAGAGCAACTCAGACAGACCACAGATCTTTGCAGAGCTGCCTTCCTTTATTTATCATTCAAACTAAAATGTTTAATATGTTATAAAAAAGAATACGTTATTTTATGATCGGAGGTTTAACAATGGTATTGTACTACTGCAGGGGTCAGGAGCCGGAGGTTCTTGAGCTGGAGGCCCCTCCCCTGTGGCGCCTGGATACGCCAAAGTATTATTTTTAAAACTAATGTTTAATGAATGTATCCTTCCTCAATATTCTTCAATCTAAAAATATGTTTGAAAAAACAACAACAATAAATATGTATTAATAAACAAAGAATTTCTCAAATGTTCAAATGTATCTCAAGGTTGTTATGGCCACTAGGTCTTATGTCATCCAGGTCTTATGGATACTTTAACATAAGCCCATACTCGAATACAGCTCATTTTGCACTTCACAATACATTACGTGACATTACACTCTTAAGTATAGTCTACATGGGGAGGGGTCAGGGAGGGGTTCCTCTTTCACGGACGCCACCATGTCCGTAGTGGCTAAAACTCCCTTGTTGTGCATTCGTAAATAGCTCTAAACATATTCAGTCGATTAACCACTCTTTGACAGAAAGAACGCGTGTTTACTGTTGAAACGACGGTAGAAAAACAGTGCGTTTGCTCGTCTTTACTGAAAGCCACAAAATGATACAAAACACACAGTTTTACTCTTCCTAAGTGCTACAGCTTAACAGCGCCCTCTATAGCAACCAATGTCCTATGCATCTCTAATAATTATAAGCAATGAAAACAAGTACACTCAACAGTTATTAAACTAAAATGCAAAACTATGCAAAACAATTAGTTAATCAATCTAATAAACAATCACTAAATATTAATCCAAATATATAATATCTAAATCCTAATAATATCTAAGTCTAAATTACAATATGGAAAAATGGCACTAACATTTCCGGCCCCTAATTGCTCATCATGGGGATGACAATTATCTAACTAAAACTAAAGAATAATTTTGCATTTTCTAATTTCCTTCTGTCCTCTTTCATAGGTCTAAAACAACATAAACAACCTCGACCAATCTAGGTGAGGCCCACAAGATAGGCAACTATGGAAAATAATAAAGTCCTAGATAATAATGTCCTTTATTGTCCATGAGATTCTTCCATCTCGAGCAGGAGACACAACTTATCTATAGGTCTCTCTAAGGTCCTGGTCTTTGTTTTGACAAGGACCTGACGGACAAACCCTTTGGCATCGGGGATTTTCTTCTCAACTTTTCCCATTAACCAGGGCCCTCTTGGAGCCCTCTCGTCTACGATTAGTACGATGTCTCCCTCTTTCACATTTCTCCTCTTCTCCAGCCACTTCTGCCTTTCTTGCAGTAGGGGCAAGTATTCCAGAAGCTTCCAGAAGATGTCAGAGATATACTGCACCTGCCTCCATCTTCGTTTTGAATATAGATCCTTCTTCTGAAACACACCTGGAGGGAGTGCTGGTTTTCCCTTGAGGAGGAGAAGATGATTCGGCGTCAGTGGCTCGAGGTCGTCCACATCATCAGATGACTTGGTAAGGGGTCTGCTGTTGATCACTGCTTCTACTTCACACATCACAGTTTGCAGACGTTCATCATCCAGTGACTGGAGCTTCAGAAGGTTGGTAAGTATCTTCCGGACTGTTCTTAACTGTCGCTCCCAGATACCACCGTGTTGCGACCCGGCAGGCGGGTTGAAGATCCAAGTGACTCCCCTTTGCAGTAGAGCCTCAGAGATCTGGGACTGGTTCCATTCTTTCATTTCATCTCGTGTTCTGTAGCTACCAGGTTCATTCCATTATCGGATCTCATAACCTCCACTTGTTCTCTTCTGGCTATGAAATGTCTCACTGCATTTATACACAAGGCGACGTCGAGAGAGTGTGAGATTTCTATGTGGACTGCTGTGACTGTAAGGCAAGTAAACAAGACTCAATAACGCTTGACTTGCACGGGTCCACGCTTTGCTTCAAAGGGGCCGAAAGAGTCTACACAGACGTTAGTGAACGGTGGATGGTCAGGCAGTAGACGATCAGGTGGTAGATTCGCCATCTTCTGTTCACTCACAGCAGCTTGACACTTCCGGCATTTCACACACTTTGAAAGCACACTTATCACCGCTGCATTTCCTTTGCGTATCCAGACCCTTTGTCTCAGCTGAGCAAGGGTATGGTTTCTCCCTCCATGTCCGATTTCCTCATGAGCGTTCCTGATGATCAGGGTCGTGATGTGGTGATCCTTGGCCAGGATAGCTGGATGCTTTGTGTGTTCTGGCAAGGCTGCCCGGTGCTATCTTCCACCAACCCGGAGAACCCCATCTTGGAGGAAGGGATCCAGTTTCATGATAGAACTACTTCTCTTGATCTTTTCACCTTTCTGCAGAGCGCAAAGCTCCTCAAGGAGGTCTCTAAATTCAATATGGCCATTGCCCGAAAAAGGCAGCGGCCATATTTGGTTCCAATTTTGAACCAAATGCGCTACAAATTATGATGTGGTTTCTATTTTATGTTCATTGACCACAGGTAGTCCATTGGCATATTTTCATTTATGCTTGTGTAAGTCTGTAACCTATATTCTTTCAAGACTGTCGTTGAAAATCCTTTATTACCACAACTTTGAAGGTTATTCTCAGTGTTGATTAATATCCTTTTAAAAGTGAAATGCTTTCAGTGTAACACAGGTGAATACATTCAAAGTTTAATCATATATGAAAGAATAAGGCACATCTATTATTGCAAGGCAATATCCATATTATGTCAAATTGTTAAAAGAATAATATAGTACATTTGTCCAAAACTCTGAAAGGTTTGCTTAGCATAACAAAAAACAGCAATAACATGAAAAACAACAGTGAATTCTGATGGTCTCTTACATGAATTGACATTATCACTCACATTCACCGGATCACTCATCGTCTCTACCATCATTGTTTGTACAAGCACCCTCACATGCACATATAGAAGTGCAACGAACTCCGGCTTTACAGCACTTGCAGTGCCCTCTACATGCTTTCTTGCAGCCACAGTAGAGGAGAATGGTGCAGGCTTTACTGGCGTCTCCGAGATTAGTACGTTTCCCAAGTCTTGCTCGTAGAGTCCCGATACCATCCCCATGCATTGAACTCCCACCCAGCTTGGGTGGGAGGCAGGTTCCGAGAGACTTGGTACCATTCGAGAAAAGGTGATGTCTAGCTTCATCTACGCGGCTGGAACCACAGCTCTTGCTGTACATGATGACAACCATACGCTCCAGTCTTTGGACATGGACATCATTGTTGATCTGTTCAGGGTCGGAGGTGAGGGTAACCAGGGATTCTGTGAGATCTGGTGTTGCCTCCCAAGCTGTCCATGCACTCTTTTTCCCATGGCCCAGGAATGCTGAGGTTGTGTCTGTTAAAGTGTGGAAGAGTGGAAAGGCCAGTGACTTCTGGGGACCAAGATGCTTGCTGATTTCATGAGCAGGAATGTCCCCATAGCTTTTTCCACCTGCAAAGCCGATCCAGAGCTCTGTGAGGCCGATTGTGTTGAAGAAGCGGATGGCAAGGATGACAACATTGCTGTCATCAGTCCGGACAAATGCCATTTTATGGCCATCGGCCCCAGCATGTGCAAGATGCAGGAATAATCTTGTATCTGCTTCTGGATGATTACAAGGCTGAAGGGCAGACGTGTCATACCCTGGTCTGCTGGAGAGTACAGCTTCTTTCTTGTTCTCTTGTAAAGGCAAATGTGGGGTCTAAACATCAATCAAGCAATCACAAATGCAAGCATTTCTGTGTGTGTCATGGTGAATAAAATCAAATAGACATCAAGTTTTCATCTGTAGCTTATTTGTTTCAAAATTTGTAGTCAAAACCCTTTTTCATATAGGAGCCAGATTGGATTTAGGGTCCACATATACCCAATCATAAATATAAATATTGTTTTGTGTTTCCCGTAGCCAGAAAAGGTAAAATATATATCAACCTTACATTTGTATCTCATCTGGTTCAAAATATGCAGCCGAATCCCTTTTCAGGTGGCGGCCATATTGGATTTGGAGGATTAAGGGGTCGAAATACACTGGATCATAAATATAAACATTCCTATGTGTTTCCCATGATAAATTAAGCTAAAAAAGACATCAAGTTTGTATTTGTAGCTCATGTGGTTCAAAAGCTAAAGTCTGAACCCTTTTCGGGCAGCGGCCATATTGGATTTGGCCGCCATCTTGGCCCTGAGGGTCGCTGGCTCCGGCGCCTGAACTACATCTGTGCCAAATTTGACACTTTTAGATGAATTTTCGCGAAATGAGCTTAATTCCCCGAACTAATTCTGTTGTTTATGGCGCTTTTCTACCGGACCCAGCACGCCTCAGCCCAGTAGTGAGGGTGCGGTATAGCCCAGCTCAGTTGATTGGAGCAGAGTGGAGGCCACGTTGACTTGATAGTAAAAGCCTGGCTCCCTTGGTGTACATATCATTCATGCCAGACCTATTCAGAGAACGAGATACAGTAAGTAAATAATAAAAGTAAATGATAAGCGACATTACAGTCATAGAATTATGTTCAGAAAGTTAGGTCAAACATTGAAAGGGTGATAATGCAATAGGCTCTGCCCACCTCTGCGAACTCATGGTTTAGGTCATCGAATGTTACCTAATCCAAGTGGGGGAAAGTAAGGGATTCCAGCAACAAAACCCATCGAACGCAGAGGAAGAAAACAAGTGGACTAAGACCTTCAGGAGAGGCAAAACTAGGCTGCCGACATGCTCGTAGATAAGGTAATTTGGGATTGTTGGTTTTTAAGCAATAGATGACTAATAGGCTGCAGAGATGCTGTGCAATCAACCAATATTTAGCATAAATGGCATGTTATTTAAGGGTAACATAGATCTAGTTGATCACATTTAAGTTAATTAGTTGAATTACATTACATACATTCATTACTTTTCAAAATTCGGGTCAAAGTTATTAACTGTAGCCAATAATGGTCAACTCGATGTAAAAGGACGGAGGTCAACAGTAGCCTTTATAGTCCTAAAAAATATTAAAACTTGGTTTGAAATTCCTTTAAAGAAGAAAATATATGCTTTTGGCATCCTCACGATTTTTTTTTCCATCTTTACTCAGACAACGACGCCGCCTCGGCCAAATTTGATTGATTTCCATGGAGTTTCAATGGTCCATTATTTCACGGACAACTGGGAGAAAATTCAAAACTTCAAAGCCAGACCAGATGATATCCTGATTGCAACATACCCGAAAGCAGGTTTGAGTATAGAAATCAAGGATATTTTGAGTATGGTAATACAAGTTTTAGTTATGTAATGTTTGTTCTCTGCTTTTTCAGGAACTACATGGGTCTCCTACATTCTTGATCTTCTGTATTTTTCTCAGACACAACCAGATCGCCAGACATCCACCCCTCTTAATGATAGAGTACCTTTCCTGGAGATTACGATCCCAAACCAATCTTCTGGTAAGATTGTGATGTTTTGATGGGCAAAAATATGACGTAAACCATTCTCTTTTTCAAATTCATTAAAGAAACTTCTTCAAATTATTAAAGGATGGCCATGCGTTAACCTGATAATATTTCTGAGAAGTAGATATGCCTTTCTTGTGCAGTATATTTCAATTGCCTTATTTCATTCACAGTAGTACCAACTGTAAATACTGTAAATAGGTTAAAGAGCAGATTGGTTTTCATCTTTCCATTCAGGAACTGATCTGGCAGATAGTCTTGATACTTGTCCTCGTCTCATCAAAACTCACCTGCCAGTCCAGTTGATTCCAAAGTCCTTTTGGGAACAGAAATGCAGGGTATTGTATGTTTGCATTCAATGTTATCTTCAAAGACACCCATAGCACAATATGCAAAACACTGGAAGCTGAAGGTGAATTACCTGAGCAGCTTAATTGGCCACACATTTGGGCAAATGTATTAATTAACTGTTAACTAAGATTTACTCAATTGAATGTACTACTTTTTTGTGCATTTAAAAACGATATATATTTAAATCAACATCGGTAATAATAACTTTTATATTTATGTAAAGTGAATATGGTTTTATCTTTGTAGCTATTGACAAATTATGCCTTTTTCAATAAATACAAATAACAAACATTGGCTCATATTCTCTCTTTGCAGGTAGTGTATGTGGCCCGTAATGCTAAAGACAATGCAGTGTCTTATTTCCACTTTGACCGCATGACCTGCGTCCAACCAGAGCCAGGAGACTGGAACAGCTACCTACAGAGATTCATTGATGGAAAGAGTCAGTGTAAAACATAATAAAGCAAAAATAGACACCCAAAATAGAATAGGCCAACATTTACCTCTGCTTTACATTCACTATAAGTTATCTGATATTTTCCTCTCTGGGTTTAGTGGTATTTGGATCCTGGTATGACCATGTGACTGGCTGGTGGGAGAAGAAACACTCCCATCCTAAAATCCAATACATGTTCTTTGAAGATATGGTTGAGGTAAGTGGTGTTTGTGTAAGAGCAGCAGTTCTTAACCAGGGGTCTGTGTAACCAAGGGGTACTTGGAAAGATGAAGCATACACTAATATGACCAATACACCCAGGGTTTATAGGGTTACAGTTTTTGTGTGTGTGTGTGTGTGTGTGTGTGTGTGTGTGTGTGTGTGTGTGTGTGTGTGTGTGTGTGTGTGTGTGTGTGTGTGTGTGTGTGTGTGTGTGTGTGTGTGTGTGTGTGTGTGTGTGTGTCTGGTTGTTTCTGTACAGGACACTGGACGAGAGATAAACAAGCTGTGCTCCTTTCTTGGTTTGACCTCGACAACCAAAGAGAAGGATCAAATCAATAATCTAGTACAGTTTGACAATATGAAGAAGAATGAAATGGCCAACTACTCAACTGTGAAAGCTATGGACTTTAAGATCTCTCCCTTCATGAGAAAAGGTAATTAGGTAACGTGAAAGATTAAAGTTTATGACGTCCTTACTTTTGATTTACACATTGTATTTCACAGGGAAGGTTGGTGACTGGAGAAACCACTTCACCGTAGCCCAGAATGAAGAGTTTGATGAGGACTATAAGAAGAAGATGAAGAATACCACGCTGCAGTTCCGCACTCTAGTCTGAAATCTGGCCAGGCTACTCCTACATCATGATTAAACCTGAGTGACAGAGCAGGAAATGTAGGATCTTTCAACAAGGGCGTAGATTTACAGTGTTTTGCTGGTCTTTAAAACATTTGTACATATATATATATAAAACTATTTAGTAAGACCGTGAGTCATCATAGAAAAGCCGGGGGTCCCTTATAGTGCTATCTATAAACCGAATAATAGTCAGATATAGGGCTTGACCAACATAGCCTCTGTTTTGGAAGCATAGGAGCATTCGAATGTTGGGTTTTATTATGTTGGAAGTCATGTATTTTGTTAATGTAATTAATCGTGAAATTATGATGAGTTAAAATCAGCAAAAGGATATTTTTATGTGAACAATTTAAATGTATTACTTAGAATACATATTTTCAAAATTAATAGGATATCTCTGCAAACGAAAGTGGAAAACTAACCGATGTAATGAGATGTTTCTTCAAAAATGGTTGCGGCATCCTTTTCCAATGGCAGAATGTACTCTAATGACAACGTGTTTCATTAAACCTTGGTGTAACTTCTGTAATTACAGATTAGCTCAGTTTCAAAACTATTGAACTATAAAGTTTCTTAAGAGTGGAACATATCCACCAATAATTTCTTTCATGATTTTTTTTCTTTCTGTAAATAGAAGGTTTTTGTTAAAGGCATCAAAACTAAATTCTGTGGCAATGCAATACATGCCTATTCCCCTGCCACCCCCACCATTTCATTAGACCCTCTTCTACTTCAGATAAAAACATTTAGTTTAATTTACCGACTTTGGACACTTTAAATGCATAAACCCGCTTGGAATACAGCTCATTTTGCACTTCCTGTGATTTTTCCTCCCTTTCATTTTGCACGTCATTCTTCTTTTGTAAACAGCCAAATGTCCCTGCCTGGGGATCAATACAGTTCAATCTTATCTTATCTGATCTTATGAAGTTGTATTTACAGTTCTGTGTTCATCACATTTGCAAAGATCCATCCTCAGAGCAACTCAGACAGACCACGGATCCTCACAGAGCTTCCTTCCTTTATTTATCATTCAACCTAAAATGTTTAATATGTTATATAAAAGAAAACGTTATTTTATGATCGGTGGTTTAACAATGGTATTGTACTACTGCAGGGGTCAGGAGCCGGAGGTTCTTGAGCTGGAGGCCCCTCCCCTGTGGCTCCTTGATACGCCAAAGTAATATTTTTAAAACTAATATTTTATGAATGTATCCTTCCTCTATGTTCTTCAATCTAAAAATATGTTAGAACAAAAATAAAACAATAAATATGTATTAATAAACAAAGGATAACTCAACTGTTCAAATGTACCTGAAGGTTGCTATGGCTACTAGGTGCTGGCTCGGTCACGCCTGACGATAACAGTTATAGCTTGGTCACGCTACACAACCAAGTCATCAGATAGCTGTACTGTTCACACTACAAGTTCAAATACATTTGATGATGACACTGCAGAACTTTCTGTTTAAACACAACCATACATTAAGGCAACACCGGACAACAAAGAAACAATCTGAGCAGCTTTGTCATGGGAAGACAAATCGCTAGCTTTCCTCTGTTATTTTTCCAACACTCCTATTAGATAAGAATATAACATGTAGAACCACTAGGTTGGCTGTGATAGCCCATTTGCACACATTACATTCTGAAGTATTGTAGGGCGCCGCTGACCGCCTCTCCGCCGGCTGCTGCTGCTGGCATTCCCATCGCTAGCCCACGGACCACCTTCAAGCTCCCACGATACGCCGGCATCACAACCCTGGAGCCGTACCTAGCGCAAGTTGGGCTGGCTGCAGCGAATAAAAATTGGAGCAACCAAGACACTGCTGCCCACGTTGCTCTAGCACTGGAGGGGAAGGCGCTGCAGGTGTTGCTCGACCTAACGCCCACCGAGCGACTAGACGATGTGGATGTGTCGAGGAACGCCATTCACCTCGGCATGGAGACGCTGACCCTCCAGCGCCGTCAAGGGGGGAAGGTAGGGTGTACACAAGCCCAGCTGTGTCCACCAGGCGCTGCACCACCTCCGTCTCCGCCGCCTTGTCCGTCTACGACAACAGCGACCTCCGTGGGGGCTACGACTCCCCAGCCCCCATCTTCAGATGATGACAACGCTATCCAGGAACTATACCAGCGGAGCAGCGAAGGACTCGATGCTCAGCAGAGCCAGGTTCTCTTCAATGCTCCCGCCACGTTTGACAGACTTATGGAGAGGGTTCTGGCTCACGTTCACAGAAAACAGTGCGAGGTCTACGTTGATTACC
Organism: Gadus macrocephalus; assembly: GCF_031168955.1. Lineage (NCBI taxonomy): Eukaryota > Metazoa > Chordata > Actinopteri > Gadiformes > Gadidae > Gadus > Gadus macrocephalus. The sequence goes on from NC_082382.1 coordinate 12,961,352, forward strand.
TTCTGGTCCATGCCAAGGACTTCAAGCTGGCTCTGGAGAACCTCCGCCAGGTCTTCCAAGCCATTCAGGGCGCAGGCCTGCGTCTACACCCCAAAAAGTGCAACCTGCTGCAGCGCGAGACCAGGTTCCTGGGCCATGAGCTGTGACCAGAAGGCGTGGCTGCCATAGTGGAGGCGGTAAGGAACTGGCCCATCCCCCGAAATGTCAGTGAGGGGCGCAGCTTCCTGGGGCTCGCCTCATACTATCGACGGTTCGTCCGCGACTTCGCACCAATTGCCACCCCTCTACACCGTCTCACGGACAAAGGGAGGGAGTTCAGCTGGGAGTACGACTATGCAGCCGCCTTTGCCCAGCTCTGTGCTACTCTGACAACCGCAACCATCCTGGCCCTTCCTGACCCTGGCCGCAGCTTCATAGTCGACACTGATGCTAGTGACGTGGGACTGGGGGCAGTCCTGTCGCAGGAGAGAGCAGGGGACGAGAGGGTGATGGCTTACTACAGTCGCTCCTTGTCTTGCCCCGAGCACAACTACTGCCTCACCCGACGTGAGCTCCTGGCAGTGGTTGAGGCGTTCAGACACTTTCGCCCCTACCTCTACGGCCAGTGGTTCCTCCTGCAGACGGACCGCGCTTCCCTGACCTGGTTGCTCAGCATCAAGGAGCCTGAGGGTCAGGTGGCCCGGTGGATCGAGGCCCCCGCAGGACTACGATTTTGAGATCCAACACCGAGCTGGGCGTCTGCACAGCAATGCAGATGCCCTGTCCCGACGCCCCTGTGAGGACTGCAGACACTGTGAACGCCAAGAGGAGTGAGATGGAGCTACTCTCCAGGTAGCTGCCACAGGACTGGTCGGGCCAGATGAAGGTTGGCTGACTGCCATGGAAGACCAGGAGTGCCAGGCAGCACAGGACAGTGACCCCACACTGGCCAGGGTGGGACAGTGGGTTGACAACCAGGCACACCCCCTCCCAGCAAGCTGTCCCTGCCTTGTCCGTGGAAACCAAGACCTACTTCTCCGAGTGGCCCACCTTGGCACGGTGGGATGGACTACTCTACAGGGTCTGGCGTGCACCAGTCTGGGGGAGAGATATGTGGCAATTACTAGTGCCCATGCACTGGCGCCAATGGGTGCTACATGCGATCCACGGTTCGGTGGGGGCAGGATACTATGGGGTAGCCAAGACCCTCAACAAGCTGCACCAGCGTTTTTACTGGCCTGGTTGCAGGAAGGACACAGAGCTTTTCTTTCACTGCTGTGCCTCCTGCACTGCTAAGAAGGGGCAGACTGGACGTTCCCATGCCCCTTTGCAGCCATACCAGGCGGGGGCCCCCATGGAGCGGGTTGGGGTGGACATCCTGGGCCCGTTCCCCACCACAGATAGCGGGAACTGCTACGTCCTTGTGGCAATTTACTATTTCACTATCTCAGTGAAATAGTTTCACTATTTCACTATTTCGGGGCACCTCAGGAACTGCCCAGCGGTCATGGGCGGAACTTTGAGGCTCAAATCTTTGCTGAGGTGTGCAAACGCATGGGGGTAAGCAAGACCAGGACGACGCCCCTCCACCCCCAGAGCGACGGGCTAGTGGAGAGGTTCAACCGGACGCTTGCCACGCAACTGGCTATCGTCACCTCACGACACCAGCGAGACTGGGACCGCCACTTACCCCATGTCCTGTGGACACGGGGTGCACACCAGCCACACTTATGTTTGGAAGACAGCTGCGGACGCCTGTGGACATAGCCTTCGGTAAAAAATGCGGCAAAAGCGGGGGTATGACCTCCGTTGCCAGGGCCGCTCCTTTGTGCCTGGGGAGAAGGTGTGGGTCTACAATCCATCCCTGAAAAAGGGGGTCTCTCCCAAACTGACCAGACAGTGGGTGGGGCCCTGTGAGGTGCTGGAACAGCTTTCCGATGTTGTTTATCGTGTGTCCGTGGATGGGTGGTGGTGTTACACAGAGACCGTTGGCACCCTACCGGCTCCGGGCGGCTGGATGTCGCGACACACCCAGCTCACCCAGCACGGCTCCACTCACACCGACAAGTCCTCAGACTCAAACAGACAGTGGGGGGCTGGGCATGCGACACCACGGGCTCACAGGCGGCGGTGGCGGCCTCCCCGTTGCTATCAGGACTGTGTTGTCGGCTGAGGACAAGCAAACTGGTGGGGGGGCAATGTAGCGCGGGGGCTATGTTTGTTGTGTTGTTTTATACCATTAAAACATGCTATTGGTTGCTGATGTGTTCCCATCATGCTTTGCTTTAAGAGGACAGTTGAAGACGGTTAAGAAGACAGGAAGACAGTTAGTGAAGAGAGTTAGTGGAGGTGGTTAGTAAATGTTAAGCTCTCGGTTAAGTTAGTACTTGTCTTGCTGTACTCTTGGAAAGTTACAATAAGGTCACAGAAAGAATATCACGCCTCTGCTTTTTGATATTCGCCACAGTATGTTCTACATGGGAGGCCGCTATGTCGTATCACCATGATTCTACAGTAGCCAAGAACGGACAAACAGCTTGAGATAGAACCAAAGGAATGGGCTTATAGTTTTAGGAGTGTGGCGTGCTATCCCCATGACTAAGACCCCTTTGTGATTATCCCTTTGTGAGCATTATCATAGTCGATGTTGTATAGGAATTTCATAAATCTATCAAAGATTCTCATCACTTGGCTACTTGATGCTGTCGTAGTCGATTACATAATTTTGGAAGTACCCAATACAGGCTAGTACAGTCCACCTTAGTCGTGGAAAGGGAGGGGAGAGTTGATTCAGGTCGTTGCAATCTGCAACCTCACCTCTAGTGGCCACCTCAATTAAACATTGTTGCGATAACACACCAAACTCTATGGGCCCTATTTTAACGGTCTGAAACGCAAGTGAGAAGCACCAAGCGCAAGTAGCTTTGTGGGCGGTTCTACGGCAATGTCGCTAGTTTACCGGTGCGAAAAATTACTCTTGCGCCCGGCGCATATCTAAAAGGGTTGGTCTGAAGTATTCTAGTTACCCGTAGGTGTGGTTTGGGCGTAACGTGCAATAAACCAATGAGAGTGCCAGCTCCCATCCCCTTTAAGAGCCATGAGCGCATTTGAATCTGACGAGTTGATATTTTGACAGCGCGTCTGCAATCTCCGATGAGACAGATGCACATGAATTTCAAACTTCAAATGGCTCAGTTTATGGCCAAATAATATGGCCTAATTCACGCATGAATAAGGTTTTCTTTCACAACTTCAGAAATACTGAGTCCTCAAATAAATTTCGGCAAAGAAAACGTATATGATATAACATATGATATGCGGTAATTGCGGTTCTATTTAATGATATGCGCAATACATTATAAACACCGTTTCTTATCAGTATTGTATGCATTATCGTTATAAACTTGTGTTCCTAATATGCATGTGTCCCCCCGTTAATATACATTGCCATTGACTGTATTATGCATTACGTGTTTAGTTTGCGTGTGTTTAAACAGATGGACGCACACACGTGCGCCCGCGCGCATGTGTGTGTTACACATACACACACGCGCGCCCGCATTCATTCATTCTTTTTAACACTCACTCGCGGTAAAACAATGTTTTCTCACGATCAAATACTCATCAATCCTAAAAGTTATGGGCATGTACACGATGTCTGTGTCAGTAAAATATGTGTTTGTTGTACGATGTTTGCAGATGCATTGATTTAAAAGTACAACTTATTACCGCTGTGTCAGCTGTTCTTTCCCAAATAATTTACCAAGAATGTGTGGCTAGGTAGATGAGAGAAGCAAAGTGTAAGTGCGAGGTGCACAAGCAACATTATGCATGCGCCCTAAAAAATAGCATCTGAACAACGCGCCACAGACTTTAAACCAGGTATTTCCTGGTTTGTGGCGCAAGTGGTTTCTGAAACTGCAAGATAGCTCCAGGGAAGGTTTGCGCCAGAACACTCCTCCCTCTTTCGCCGAGCCGCCCCTTGGGGCTCAAGATCATTCCCTAATTTACCGACGGGTGGCGCAGGAGGGAAAAGAAAGCTCTGCGCCAGTTGCAAACTAGCAACGACACATGCGCCAGTGATTAAGTCAATTGCGCCGGATGCAAGATAGGGTCCTATGTGTTAAAAAATAAGTTCAACGCCTTCTTTCAACGTTTATGAAAGAACATCCTTAAACCGAGATGTTTGTCCTGAATATCGTGTTAAACAAAACTTCTAGGGTACTTAAATAAAAGATAAAGTGAACAGAAATAAAATGGTTCTTGGAGGAGGTTCTAAGGACTCCCCATGTGTTATCCCCATGGTGAGGACCCAACCCATAGCAACTTTATCATGCTTTTTTTTAGCAGGCTACAGTAGTTGTGGATTGACTAGTGGAAATAAGCAGCTGAATAGATGGAGTTTCACACATACCGGTTCAACACTGACACGGGCTCGATATCAGTCTCACACTATTTAGACTTTGTCATCCATGTCTATATCTTGAAGAGTAGCATTTCTAAAAAGTCTTCAATACAAACCCGAATAGTAGGCTGATAAACCATGTTGATTAATTGGATCTGTAAAGAATAGCATGGTAGGCTATCTCAGAGCCCATTGATGTATTGTATTTTGTCCGCACAACAGCTTGTCCCGACTTATTTTTATAGGCCCTGTGTCCATTCATCCACCAGAAATGTTGTGAATTCTCTTACATTGAGTTCTGCCCTAATGAGTGATTCAGTCCTGTTCTGGTCCTGTTGGTTTGGTCTGAGATGACCTCATTATGAAATGATGTGGCTTTAAGTAAATAAATGTAGCATTATGAAATAAATGTGGCATTTAATGAATAAATGTGGCATTATGAAATAAAGGTTACCTGAAACAATTTGAAAAATCCTCTTAAAAATAAATTCTCGCTAGAAAGGTTAAAAGAAAAACGCCTTTTAATGCCGACAATTATTTTAAATGTAGCATTTTCCACTGATAATAAAACCAATGTCCACATTTCTGTTTTGGCACATAGAACCATGCGTTACGGTTTGCTGTTACTCCGACCACTCGATGGAGGGCGCTGTTCTAGCAAGGGCTCATATAGGTCGTTTCAGGTCATTATGACAAACAACCTCAGTCAGACATTTAAGTTGGAGCAGAGTGGTAGGACACATTGAGTAGGCAGCGAAAGCCACTCCTTTGGTCTACACATCATTCATGTCAAACCTATTCAGAGAATGAGATACGGTAAGTAGGCCTAAATAATAAAATAAAATAATAAGTGACATTACAATCATAGAATTATGTTCAGAAAGTTAGGTCAAACATTGATAGGGCGATAATGCAATAGGCTCTGCCCACCTCTGCACAGCTAGGGCTGGGTCATCAAATGTTACCGAATACAAGTAGGGGAAAGGGATTCCAGAAACAAAACCCACAGAACGCAGAGGAAGAAAACAACTGGACTAGAGACTTCAGGGGAAGCAAAACTACGCTGCCGACATGCCCATAGACAAGGTAATTATTATAATTTATTTCTTTACCATATACGACTAATAGGCTACAGAGATGTTGTGCAATCACCAACTATTTAGCATAAATGGCATGTTATTTAAGGGTAACAGATCTAGTAGATCACATTTTAGTTAGGCTTGATTAGTTGAATTACATTACTTTGCGACTACAAGTCAAAATTCGGGTCAATGTTATTACCTGCAGCCTATCTCATACAATAATGTTCAACTCGATGTAAAAGGCCGGACGTCAACAATAGCCTTATAGGCCTCAGTGAAATATTGTTTGAAATTCCTTTAAAGAAGAAAATATATGCTTTTGGCATCCTCCCGATTTATTTTTCCAATTCATATTTTTTTCGTCTTTATTTAGACAACGACGCCGCCTCGGCCAAATTTGATTGATTTCCATGGAGTTTCAATGGTCCATTATTTCACGGACAACTGGGAGAAAATTCAAAACTTCAAAGCCAGACCAGATGATATCCTGATTGCAACATACCCGAAAGCAGGTTTGTGTATAGAAATCAAGGATATTTTGAGTGTGGTAATACAAGTTTTAGTTATGTAATGTTTGTTTTCTGTTTTTTCAGGAACTACATGGGTCTCCTACATTCTTGATCTTCTGTATTTTTCGAAGACACAACCAGATCGCCAGACATCCACCTCTCTTAATGATAGAGTACCTTTCCTGGAGATTACGAGCCTAAACCAATCATCTGGTAAGATTGTGATGCTTTGATGGGCAAAAATATGACATAAACAATTGTCTTTTTCAAATTCATTATGGAAACTTCTTCATATTATTAAAGGTTGGCCATGTGTTTACTCATTTAATTCACAGTAGTATCACCTGTGAATACTATAAATAGGTGAGAGAGCAGTTTGGTTTTCATCTTTCAATTCAGGAACCGATCTGGCTGACAGTCTGGATACTTCTCCTCGTCTCATCAAAACTCACCTGCCGGTCCAGTTGCTTCCAAAGTCCTTTTGGGAACAGGAATGCAGGGTACAGTATGTTTGCATTCAATGTTTAAGGTAAAATCTTAAAAGACACCCATGGCACAATGTTCCAAAAACTGAAAGCTGAAGGTTAATCACCTGAGCTAGGTTATTTGGCCACACAATTGGACAAATGTATTAATTGACTTAGATTTACTACATTTACTATAAAACTCATGTAATTTGTATTTAAAGACAATACACATTTAAATCAACATCTGTAATAATAACTTTTACATTGATGTAACGTGAATATTGTTTTATCTTTGTAACTATTTGCAAAATATACCTTTTTCAATTTAATACCAATAACAAATATTGTTTCATATTATCTCTGTGCAGGTAGTGTATGTGGCCCGTAATGCTAAAGACAATGCAGTGTCTTATTTCCACTTTGACCGCATGAACTACGGCCACCCAGAACCAGGAGACTGGAACAGCTACCTACAGAGATTCATTGATGGAAAGAGTCAGTGTAAAACATAGCTGGGAGATATCCAAAATATAATAGGCCAACATTTTCCTCTGCTTCCCCTTCACTTTAAGTTCTTTGATTGATTCCTCTCTTTGTTTAGTGGTTTTTGGATCCTGGTATGACCATGTGATTGGCTGGTGGGAGAAGAAACACTCCCATCCTAAAATCCACTACATGTTCTTTGAAGATATGGTTGAGGTAAGTAAGGGTAAGTAAGGGTAGCAATTCTTAACCAGGGGTCTGTGTTCCCAAGGGATACGTGGAATGATGAAGCTTACACAAATACGACCAATAGACCCGGGGTTTATAGGGTTAAAGTTTGTGTGCGTGTGTGTGTTTGTTTATTTGTTTGGGCACAGGACACAGGACGGGAGATAAATAAGTTGTGCTCCTTTCTTGGTTTGACCTCGACAACCAAAGAGAAGGAACAAATCAGACATCAATCACAGTTTGATAATATGAAGAAAGATGACATGGCCAACTATTCAACTGTGGAAGTCATGGACTTTAAGATCTCTCCCTTCATGAGGAAAGGTAATTCAGATAACTTGAAAAATGAAAGTTTATGATGTGCTTACTTTTGATTGACACATTGTGTTTCACAGGGAAGGTTGGTGACTGGAAAAACCACTTCACCGTAGCCCAGAATGAACAGTTTGATGAGGACTATGAGAAGAAGATGAAGAATATAACGCTGCAGTTCCGCACTGTAGTCTAAAGTCTGGCAAGGCTACTCTTGCATCATGATTAAACCTAAGTGACTGATGAGGATATGTTTGAGCTACAGGCTTAGGTCGGCCTTTACTTGACATTTTTTAAAGATTCAGATTCTCTTTTTATGGTCATATTCTATTGCCTTCAATAAAACTTTGAGATTTTGTTGAACAAATAAAAAAAACAGCCCCACACATAAATATAGTGGGTTGTAAGAAAAACAGTTCCCCTTAAAAATAATATAGATTCACAAGATTTTTTTGAATATTATACAGTGTTGTTTCTGTGTACGATAACTATCAATTTAATCATATATTTCTAAAAGAAAAAAATAAAGTTCTGTTATTTAATAGTGATTAGCTTCAAGCAGGCTAAACACCATGTAATGCTTGAAGGAGATTGTCGATAGAGATCAGTGGTCCAACATGCTTGTTTGCACGTTATTGTTCCTGGAATATTATCTGACAACTGACTAGCCATTTGATTTCATGACACTGACAGAACCTTGTTTATTGTGCGAGTTTTTAGAGATATTCTCTAGAGAGGAAAAATACTTAAAAAGACACACTTGAGGAACTTACCGCCCGTTACAGAAAATACAGGCATTTTGAAATTAAAAAAGTACAAGAATTTATTTTCAAACCCGCAGTCCAGATAAATATTATTAATGACCTTGCTTTAACTGCACAGTCACATGAACACAAAAAGCAAACCATAATATGATGTAAACCATTATACATAGTGCTATTACAATTACAATACTCCATACCAATCTTCTTTGGCTTCAAGAACAAATCAGTGGTCAGGACAGTGGGATCTGCCTATTAGCACTGAGTTACGCTGTTGTTCACCAACAGGATAGTCAGTCCATGAGGGATATCACCTTGAGAATGTGCCTGATGATGTAAAATGAAGGGATTTGAGGATGGTTGGCAACCATGTCATGTGACCTCTAGTGTCTGGAGGTGACGTCCGGCGAGGAGATTGAGGTGTGGTGGGTGGGCGGTGTGTCAGGGCTGACCACCTCGTCCCTCTCTGTCTCTGCACGGCCGAGCATGTTGGCCAGTGGGAGGCCGGAGGGGGGGCCTGGGGCTGCAGTGGGGCAGGGCCGGGGGAGGAGGAGGGGCCGGGGGAGGACAAGGGGTATAGCGGGAGGAGAGGGAGGAGAGGGAGGGGGGCCCCTGGTGCTTCAGCGGGAGGGAGAGGGACTGAGGGGAGGAGGGGGGGGGGGGGGGCTAGGGCTTCAGCGGGCCGGGGGGCTGCAGCTCGGCCATCAGGGAGGCGGCTATCAGGGAGGCAGCTCCATCAGCGAGGCGGCAGAAAGGAGTTGAGCAGTGCTGTAGCAGTGGCAGGACCCCGGGGGGGGGCTCTCGGGGCCCAGCGTCCCCGGGGCACGATGACCACGCTGTCGTCGGAGATGCTGGACAGCGAGATGTCCACGTTCTCCGCCTCCTCGCAGTCGTAGCGCACGAACACGGGCCGCAGGGCCTCGGGGGGGCCCTGGGGGCCGGGCAGAGCCTGCAGCCCCCTAACATACCACACAGTAATTGAATTGTGTAAAAGTCTAAAATAACTTCACCTTAAAAATGACCATGAATTAGCTATACTCTCATTTGCATCGTAATTAACTTTAGGAATTTCAATAGTGTATACCAACTGCATGTTGGCTGACATTTGCCTAACCTTCTTTCCCTCCACTCTAACCAAGGATGCCTGTTTTTAAATGCTATAGGCCTACCGGTAATGCAATGTAGGCTACAGTGTAATTACTCTGGAGTCAGTGTAATATTTGTACTAGCTAGCTGTCAGTGTTGGGCAATTCGGTTGTAAGACTCATTGCTCCTTGACCGGAAACGGAAAAGCGGGATCGTTGTAGTCTTTTCGCTCCGTCCGAGTCCAACTATTGATAAGGAGAACCGAGCGAAAAGACTACAACCAACCCCCCTGGACTCTGCCTCTGCCGTGATCTTCTCCTCTAGCAGTAAGAGGAAGAAATATTGGCACAGATTGTTTTCTCCTCTGCGAATCTCGCGATGTTGGCGAATTTGTATAAAAACAACACACAAGTTAATTTCGGGTTTAAATGCATTGTAACACGCGTTACTGAGATTTGTGTGTAATGCCTTACATTACTGCATTACAGCAAAAAGTAATGCATTACAGTAATGCATTACTTTTGTAACGCGTCACTCCCAACACTGCTAGCTATGTACAAATTATTACCCATTCTTAAATGTGAGGGCAATGGCAGGTGGAGCCACGAAGCCATAAACGCCATAAAGTGATAACGTTTATCAGCAGTTGAGACAGTTTCCAGACACCGATAGTATCCATGACGATACACTTTCCCCCCTTTGATCTGAAATAAACTGCCTCCCGTTCCCATTCCTGCCAAATATCTGAATTATTGCTCAGTAGGTCATAGACATGGGGCGATTCAAGGGTCAGAGCTTTAGGGGTGCTGAGCACCCAATGAGCCCCACTGCCACCATCCACCCTTTTTTTCACACAAAAACAAAAAATATGTCTATTGAAAAATAACTATCATTTTAACATTGGTTCAACTAACTCGAAAATTCAGATGTTTTTGGAGCATTTTCCAGAACACCAGCTTTATTGTGACAGTTCACACAGACAGCCCCCTGTAACAAACACAAAACCTTCTTCACTCAGCTGGTTTTCCTGACAGTTAACTCCATGTGCCTCCTTTTGTATGAACAGTCATTAGATTAGATTAGATTCAATTTCAATTCAATTCAATTCAACTTTATTGTCATTGAACAAAGTAACAGGTACTTGGACAACAAAATGCAAGTCATCTTCCGTAAATTATTTACAAATGGCAATCTCTAATCTACTTGGTTGCACACTTTCATTGGTTGCACACTTTCATTGGATTAACTTTAATAAACCAATGTAAGTCATCAATAATTAATAATAAAACAAGCTTCACATGAAGAGCCAAAAAAAAAGAAAAAAAAGAAGGTAAACCCAAAAAGTCCAAAAAAATCTAGATTCTTTACCCAGGTCTTGAAACTACCTCGAAATTAAAGATATAAAAAAAGAAAGAGGGAAATCTTTGATAGTACTTGCCCTGAATCCCCATTTGGCTCTTCCAGTTGTACTCTCGGGTAGGATGGCCTGCTTTGTGGAAATACCAGAGACGAGAGTCCGACGTGTTATGCGCCATAACACCAGCAGCAGAACGGTTATCCAAATAACAAAGAAGTGTACAATACTTGCGTTACAGCCCTGGAGCGCTATATCTAAATAATATCATATAATACATAGATATCTACATCATATAATACATATTATCATGGCCAAAAGCTGTGTGCGCTCCAGACAATATTATGAACCACAAACGACTGCGTCAGGTTTTCCGACGTCTCTGGTTCTTCCACTTCCTCATCATCTGAAGTAGACTGTACCGCGTGCTGCCCGCTGCCCGCTGCCCGCTGCCAGCAATTCGGTGACGTCCTCCTCACTCTGGGTGTCACGACAGACCCGATAAAGCCTATCCCTAACCACCACAAAGTGTGTGTAATTGAGCACTGTGTCTGGCTGTACCCGGGTACCATCAATAGCCATCACTTGGTCGTAGGCTGAGCGTAGGGTAGCGTACCGAGACAGATGGGAACCTCGGCGCTGGGCCCTGGGTTGAGGCTCCACCGCGGCCCCCTGCCCTCGAGCAGCGCCGGACGCCCCCGCATCGGCACAGAACACAGCACAAGACTTACATGTCCGACAAACCTTTCGAGGACGACCAGCTCCACGTGCCCCCCCGTTGTGTTCTGGTCCCGGACCAGCCACCCACCTGGCTCGGTCCCGCAGCTGCTGGGCAAAGGCGAAGGGTCGGGCTCCCTCTGTGAGCACCAACGCTCGGATGCGGCGCCGATGCTCTTCCGGGGTTAGGGCCAAGCCGGTCCCGGATGGCCCTGGCGACGGCGTCATAGTCTTGCTGGCTTGGTCATAGTCATAGTCTTGCAGCACCAACTGCTGTATATAAACCATTGTACCGGCTTGTAACCCTGTTCCTCATCCCAGGACTGACTGCCTGGGATGAGGTGCTACAAATGTCTGTATTCAAGTGTTGTACATCAGAATGCATAATGGGATGTTTTGCTGGTGATGCTGGTGACTCAATAGAGTATATAGTACTGTGAAATCCTAAATAATTGGAAATATAGGCCTACCGTAATAAAACTTTGTTTTGCAACGTCTCGTGTGAGCAATGCTGTTTTGTTTCAAACACAACGTCTTCCCTTAATGAGAAATAACATCAACATTAATGACAAAATTGCTATGGTTTCAAAAATGGAGGCAGTACTTATGTGTGACGTCATGATGTACAAGCTTTGCCAAAGAAAGGGCAGAACTTCAAAATATACTGTAGAGGGAGCTTAGTTTCCGTTGCATGATATTGATGTTGCTTATCAATTCTTCGACATCCTTTTCCATGTTAATTGCCCTCGTCTTTGTGGTGGTTCTTCTTGTAATGTTGTTCAAATTCTGGCTTCAGGGAATATGAACTGATGTACACAGCTCATAGGAAGAAGATTACGAAAATGTTGTTATATTACAGTAAAGAGAGAGAAAAAAATATATAACATGGGCTATCAGGTTTTAAAACAGTGTAATCTCCCTATCTGGTCAAAATATAGTACAAAAAAGATTGCTTATCACATGTTTATTTCAATCCAAACATTAAGTTGAAGAACATAAATACAAGTTCAATGTGCAAAATGGACAAAACAAGACTTGTAGCTCCACACTAGGTGGCTCACTTCTGACTAGAGAGAGGGGCAATGGTCGTCAGTATTAACTATGGCACATCCTGTTTTGTTGGTAGAGACAACTGTAATAGACCCTAAGGTTTCAGATGCTAAGTACTACCCTGGTCATAAAGTACATTAAGTCACAGCATGTACCAATACAACAAAATTGAATGGAGAAACTGGAATGTTGACAATACAGGGCCGTAATACATAATAACACATTTAGAAGTGACATCACAAGTAGGGACAGCAAGCCCCCTCGACTTACCAGAAACCCTGCAGTTGCTTTCATCAGGAGCACAGGAACAATTGAAGTTGTTGTAAAGTCTGTATTTGTATTTTTATTTAAAGAAAACATGGTAACACTTTACAATATGGGTACATTAATTAACCATTGATTAGTATAACAATGGTTAATGCAGTGATAAGCATTAACTAACAAAAAAAAGTAATCTAGTAATCATTAACTAATGGTGTTCATGTTTACTAATAGTGTTCTTGTTGACTAAGGTAATGGTGTTCATTTTAGTAAGGTTTTATTTTATGTTGTTGGTTAACTGTGCTAATGCTATACAATAATGCTTGTTACTGCATTTACTAATGTAAATTAATAATTAATGGATTTACCCTTATTAAAGTGTTACCTAAAACATACAGAAACAGATACACAAACGGATATCAATCATCAACATTTAAAATATGCAGAAGATGACTACAAATCCTTTTGTATCAGTCAAGCATTGGTCCTTCTCGTAATTCATTACTTCATTGTATGCAATCCTCAGAGATCTCTTGAAACAGAGTTTCAGCTGGTTGGTCAATGTTCCAACCGATCCAAAATGCAACAGTCCAAAATGATCATTACACAGTACGCACTCAGTGTTTAACCATTCAACAGTTCATTGTAGCAAAAATAAACAAAGAAAGACCATCACATTTTCGTAGATATAGTGTTTTGAAAAAATAGGACCCCTTGGAACGGTCGACATTGGCCTCATTAGATTGTCTTTCACGTACCAATATTATACTTTATGTAGCCTTATCAATATACATCAAAAATACTATTTATTGTCTCTGTATAGGTGGGGTTCTGTACACAAACACATATTTATATATATATATATATATATATATATATATATATATATATATATATATATATATATATATTTATTTTTTATTTTTTTATATATATATATTTTATACATCAGTTCCTTCTTTCATCATAAAACACTAGATCTGTAATGAGCTTCAATACAGGAGTTCTGAACGCCATGCTAAGCCTCTTGTGTTGTACAGCCCATCATTCAGCTGCAGTCATTAAATCAGATATACCACTGAATGATTGTTTAAATCGATTAGACGTAACTCAAGAGGAAAGCGGAACTTGCAATTGTTAATCAGTGAATAAATGAATGTGTATAACGTAATCAAAATGCTGTCATAGGCTTAAATATATTGCAATAGCTTTCCCAAAGGCAAAATGCATAAATCCTAATGTAAACTGTCTTCTAATTATTATTGTTATTCCTTTATTATTTTAAAGGAGAAAAAGTTTAAGCTAATAACTTCACAAAGAGTTGGAAAGGTCAACATGCTTCTTTCATTACTACATGAAGCATATAAGGGTGACAGACAGCAACAGTGCATATTTAGTTATCTCTATCATTATGTTACGATTAACCGACTGTGGAAAAAGAGCTTTAAGACCAGGTTATGGTTGTGTAGTTTAGAATAAAAGTTAATGCAAGTTTCCTCACATATCGTCAAACAGCCTCATTTAAATTTGAATCACGCTGTCCAAACAGGATGGTCCAAAGTCTGAACATACAGTGTGAATTTTTGTTTTGGCAAGTCACGTTTTATTGCACAAACACATGCACACACACACACACACACACACACACACACACAGTCATACACACACACACACACACACACACACACGCACACGCACAGGCACAGGCACAGGCACACACACACACACACACACACACACACACACACACACACACACACACACACACACACACACACACACACACACACACCAGGTCAGGCCTAGCTCTAACAGGACTGAAATGACAACATTAGATCTGAGGAAGGGAGATAGAGAGAGTAAGAGCAACAGAACAAAGGTTTGGTTTATTTGTCGGTCTACGCAATATTCACACACATCTTTTACACATCCGTTATTAACTATTAGAATCTTTCTTTTGCAAAAAGGCAAAAAGAGACGTTGATAGAGTTGTTTGGGGGTCAATGTCCATTTGATGTGATTCCCAAACAAAATAATTACTCTTTAGAAGAGACAAACAATAAACCTCTGCGTTGAATTATTTGCGTTGTCCTCAACCAACAACAGTACTTATTCATGATGGCGGTCCTGTGCGGTCGCCTGAAGGTTAGAGGTCAATAATTTCACTGCTGACGCTGGCTGAGTCATCCTGTCGGCTCACCTCCAGGTAACTCCGCGACGCCCCCTGCCTCCCAGGCCTCCCAGGCCTGCCGGGCCGGCCGCCCACGCCCTCCGAGTCTGGTGTGATGAAGGGCCGCGTGTCGTCGCCGCCCTCCTCCCCCAGGTGCCCCGTGGAGGTCCTGGAGGGACGCAGTGACACCGGACAGGACACCGAGGAGGGCACGCTCCCCACGGCCCCACCTCCCCCCCACCGGTGACCCTGGTGGGACGGAGTCGGCGGGGCCGTCACCTGCCTGCTGGGGACGCTGCTGATGATGCTGCCCCCGAGCGGCATGGACGACTCTGTGTCGCTGCTCTCAGACAGCATCTGGGGATCGCTGTTCCTGCGGAGCCAGGGGCCCTGGCTGTTCCCCGAGCCTGGGGACGGGGCCGGGGAGGGCGTGGCGAAGGGCAGGAAGAGGCTCCCCCCCCCCAGCAGGTGCTCCCTGTGGAGGGCCGCGTCGATGCTGCGGGTCAGGTCGATGGGAGAGGGCGGCCTCAGGTCAAACTCGTACAGGGAGACCCCCGTGTCCTTGTCCGTGTCCAGGCTGCCGCTGAGGGAGCGCTGGGGGGGGCGGCCCAGCGCCTGCAGTCTCAGCAGGGATCCCGTGGAGCCGTCGGACGTGCCCCGCTCCGCAGACACACCCCGCTGGTTGCGCCCACGGTTGCTGTCTTTGACGCAGCGCTGCTGAGCACTGGCTAGCTCGTGGTTCTGGTTCCGGATCAGACTCTTGCTGATGTCAGCGCCAGGCCGCTCCTGTCCAGCCCAATTATTAGGCAATTCCCCAGGCCCTCCCCCTCCCCCTCCACCGCCTCCTCCTCTCCCAACCCCATTACTGTCAGACTTCTTGTAGGGCTTTCCCTTCAGGCTCTGCACGATCTTGGACCAGCAGGTGTGCTTGTTAGTGGTGGGTGCAGAATGGCAAGGGGATGTCTGTTCCCCTGCTGTTCCATCTCCAGCTCCTCCTTCGTCCCTTCCCTGAGCGCCCTCGGGCTTCCAGAACACCCAGGAGGCCAGCAGCAGCAGAGAGAACCCCCAGGCCAGCTCCAGCAGCCGGGCCCAGAAATGCACGAGCCACCAGCACCAAGTGAAGTGCTTCGAGTTCCTCAGGAGTCCGTAGAGCCAAACGGTGGCATAGACGTGTAGACCACAACACAGCGCTCCCAACAGGGCGCACACAGCCAGCACTCTGCCCAGGATCAGCCCTGTCCTCCTGCTTCCAGTCCAGGCCGTCCTCCCGGCTTCCTCCACACCTCCCGGAATAGGTGGAGCCGGGCAGCGAATACGCGGGAAGACATAGCAGAGGAAGCCCAGGCAGACGATGAGGCCCCAGCCAAGGGAGAGGACCTGCAGGGTGACGGGCACCACGGGGGACAGAGCAGGGGAGAGCAGGTCGGCGGCCAGCAGCAGGGTGCACTGCAGCACAGCCAACACGGCCACCAGAGGAGGGCGCTCCAAGGGCGCGGGTAGCACGCTCACTGCCGCCACCCTCAGGGCGAGCAGAGCCATGGCGGCCTGCGCCCACACCAACATGTGCAGCGGCAGGTTGTACAGGGCGATCACCGCCGCGCGAGGCAGTGAGTGCCGCGTGCCGTACGGATCGAGGAGAAAGAAAGCCGCCCGGATCCCTCCCACCAGGAGGAGGAGGGCGTTGGCCAGAACCAGGGCCCCCCGGTGAGGGCAGTCCGTGCCGGGGGACAGCATGAGGCCCAGGGCGGCTCCAGCTAAAAGAAGGAGGAAGAGGCTGGCGGAGCCGTAGACGTGGAGGTCCCAGGCGAAGGCCAGCGTACGCTTCAGGTCGTCCCAGTGGAGACGCGTGCTGTTAGGGGAGGAAATGATGCTGGGAGATGGGGTGGGATTGGCAGGTGGAGCAGTGGGAGCTTGATGGCGGTGCACAGGTGCCACAGAGCGATTCCTCTGAACGATATCAGGCTGGTGGATGGGGTCAAAGCTTCCTCGGCCAACTGTCCCGAAAGTAGTAGCAGTGATGGAAGTCATCACTAGAAAAAAGAAGATATTTTACGTTTGTTATTATAAGTATAATGCCGTAATAATAATATTATATATACAGCATAGAATACAAGCAATTAAAGCATTTGCAATAGCAATGCAAGTGAAATCTGTGGATTGCAATGAAAATAAAAGGCCACTAGAGGGAAATAGTTCACTACTAGGCAATAGGTAAAAAGTGTTAGCCGTGATCATGTGGCAATTGTAGAACAAATTAGTAACACACAAAAACTCACACAGCTGTTATGTAATCATAGCATGACACCTGAATTGCCTTCTCAAATTGGTATATTTTATGATTTTATTTTTGTAATATTTTTTTCCACCTAAGGAAAAGGTAAACACATATCTTTATTTAATAAAATTCATCCAAAGTCTTCTTGACAAACTCATATTCATCAAAAAAGACCTGCATAACCTCTCGTTCATAATAGTGTGAAATAATTGTATCAAATGATGAGGAATGAGGCTTTCTGTATTATATAAACACAGTGACATACTATAGAGATATAAATAGACGTTAGTACCATATGGGGCATTTCACATGGAAAAATAAAACAATGTGATGCGTGCCACATGGAGTAAAGCAAGCAGAAGAGCAATTGTCTGAAGCACTCCACCTTATCCTCGGCTATAAAGTTGATGGAGCGGCACTACACTGTAATCACAAGGCTATTCATCACTAACCCTATAACCCGACGGCTAATGTGACATAATAGGTAAGAGATCTATGACAAACTTAAACAAAACTATCATCAGTGAGGATGACCATAATCTATGGTGATTTATCAGGGCATGCACAAATCCAAAAAAATAGTATAAGTAACACAGGGAACATGGATGCTGCCAGCTCCAATCCAAAGCTCTTAAATCTACTACTACTACTACTACTACTACTAAAACCTTTTAGCGCGATGAATGGCCTTTTAAGCTGTCACATGGACATATGCCACATTCCGGCATGGCCAAGACATCCTGGTTGTATCCCACACCCAAAACCTTTTCTAATGTCACCCCTTTAATTGGGAAATTAGTTCTCCTTTTGAGCATTTCTGTTTATTAAATCTCTATGTCCCGGTTCTTCCATATTGGGGTAAAATGTTTGATTTAAAAGTATATTGTTTACGTTAATTAAGTATGATTAGCAGTTTATAACTGATCAAAATATTACATTACAGGAAGCCGATTTTGCTGTTATTCCGTTCACTTTTACTCCTTCCCGACACCGCAATTCCAACAAATGTGTTCCTGCAATAACAAGCCCCACATAGGCCCAGAGAGTGCTGCCATGACCCACGCCCATGCACACATTGATATACAACATTCCCACGTCTCATAACTCCTCACCACCACCAGACTTTATAGAGCAACACAGAAACACAGAAACAGCCCAGATGTCCTGATCACATTTCACAGCTGTGTACACTTACCCCTACCCTTGAGCTTTTACTTTTTAAGGAATACATGGCCACGTGCAAAAGGTATGTGTACATGCACACTATCACGCGCACACACACAAACACACACACACACACACACACACACACACACACACACACACACACACACACACACACACACACACACACACACACACACACACACACACACACACACACACACACACACACACACACACACAGACCTTTAAATGTACTAACATACAGACATATAAACCAAAGGGGTAACGCAAAAAACACATGTGGGTCATTGATGTTGGTCATTAACAGGACAACCTCCCAAATTGCCCTACAGTCTGTAAATCTTGAGAGCTGTGGATTGATCCAACAGGGTTGAAAGAGTTTTGTACCTCCACAGTTTAAAGCCAACTGGCGGCATCTATTAAATGTTTCATCTTTTTACTTTCCTTCTGAACACACCCTTCCTTTCACTCTATACCTCTTTTCTGCTGTCGCGTTTGTTTAGTCTCTTTTGGCTTTGAATTGATTCCAGCCAAGCTCTTTCTGCATTAGCACCTCTTCTATCCCTATCGAGCCATTCGCCTCTCCCCCTGGACTGTTTAACCCCCTTACATGTCTCACCCACACACCTACCACCAAAGTTTCCATCCAACCCTCCCCTACTTGTCTCTGCCTTGTACTGCCTTTGAGGCTTTCTAGGTTGTACTGGACTGGTGCAAATATTCAAAAATCCAGCTGTGAAAATAATTCCACTCAAACATATCTACAGGGAAAATCGGTCAAGATTGCGAAACCAGCCGTTGCTTAAACAACTACTGAAAGATATCCATGAGGTATTACCTGTCTTGACTGTTGTCATGGCTGTGTGTGTGGATTCTGTTGTTGCTTTTGTTGGAGGCGGACTAGTTGTTTTGGAGGATGTCTGCGTTGCTTCCTGGATAATATCATTCGTTTTTGATGCAGTTATGGTCGTTTTCTCCTGTGTGATGGCCTCGGGTGTTGGATTGGTCTGGCTATGGGCAGGAACCAGAGTCCCTACTGCCACTGGGTGCTTAAAGAGAGGGGTTCTTGCTGGTCTGACTGTCGCATAATCTTTTGTGGTCCCTTTAGTTCTGTTTGGGGTTGGAATGTTGAATGCTGTGAGATCACATAAGAGAAGGAAGAGATGGCATGGTTATGACATTGTTTAATGCAGTGAAACCCAAATCGAATTATTAGAGCTAATATGCACTTTTGATTCACCATAAAATAAACGTTTGAATCACCTGATAACGTCCCAGTCTGAGGACTGGTTGGCTTCATTGTGGGTGGGAACGTCACCCGGATCTTCGGTGATGGGGTGGTGGAGATGCTAGTCCTGGTTGTCAGGGGCAACAGGCGGGGTTCCTCAGTCTGGTTGGCGTCCGGCAGCGGCTTTACGTCAGCATTTTCAGGCGACAAACCTCCCTCGGCCGTAGACTGCGCCTCCGGCCAGAACCTGGTTACTTCATTGCCAACGGTCACCGAAGAAACTAGTGGCTCCCCTCGCAAGAGTAGCGTTGTTGGTGAACTGACTGAGCCCACCTCCCGCCCATCATTATTCCTCCCGTTCCCCACTCTGCCAGCCTTGACCAGCTCCGACCCTGCAGAGTCAATCACTTCATTTAAGGGCGTGGAGATCACAGTCGGGCGGGGCCCTTTTGTCCACGCCTCCCTCGTTGAGGATGCTCTGCTGAGGCCCATGCTGGCGGTGTCGGTCCTTGGTCTGGAGCCAGTTGGCCGAGCACGGACCGGCCTGCTGCTGAGGTTCATGCTGGATAGGGTAGATATGGAAAAAGTGTCTGAGTGTATAGTGGGGCCTGGCAGTCTTTGCCCTTCTGATAAGTCCTTGGTGCTATCCGACATCGCTGCTGTGTGTGGCATTTGAGCGGTCGCAGACTTCTCCCGCATTGGACGTCTGACAGGCACATCGCTGCGACCCCTGGGAGGGAAGGAGAGCCGCACAGTCTGGTTCAGGGGAAGTGGCGAGGGGTCGCCTGCCGGGGGGTCGAGGAGACCAAAGGACCCGGGGATGACTTGGGCAGGTAAAGGGTGTATGAAGAGGAGGAGGAGGAGGGTGAGGGAGGTGAAGGTAACGAAAACAGCCATGGCCTGCGTGTGGACGTCTGGTCCTCTAAAAGGTCCCTCTGGCTGGCTCTTCTATCCGACACACCATCTTCCCACTGGACCCCTGGTGAGAAACACAATAAAGCACAGGTTATAACGTGAGTCAACGGGTAAGATTTTCTTTTAACAGTTAAGTCACGGGCAGCAATGGGTCAAGTACATGAAGTAGGTGAATTGGGTTAATTTCCCCTTAAATCCCCATTTAAAATTCGTAGTGAGATCCAATTGCGGGTGTATTTACATCCTACATCCCTCCATACGGTTATGTATAGCATGAATCAGAGGTGGTGTTGATATGGGGCTGGGCGGGAATAGGCTGGGGGCTTATTCCGGACCTGCAGCGCTGCTGAGTCAGAGGGCAGGTCACCGATACTCCTCAAGGCCTCGGCCGCACAGCACCGCCAGACACGCTGGGTGTGGTGGGGTGTATGGTTACACACACACGTACACGCTTCCTTCTCGGCTGCTCAACACTCAGGACCTCTAAACGGACCATGGCTACAGATGGTTTCAATCAGCCATGGCAGATGGTGTACTGCGTTCCTTCCGTACCTCTGTCTGTAATAGAGTGCACTTTTGATGACCATCAGTTTCACTCCCTCTCTGTTTTCCTTTATCTTAAGCGACATTATTCCAAGCAGTCTGCCAGTTTTCCCCTCCAAGTTATCTTCCAGCTGTATGAATCTGACAGCTGCAACATTAAAGAGTTTGGAAAACCTGTTTTCACAGACACAGCATTAGCCACAAGGCTTTGAGTGTTACACAACCCCCATGAGTCACGCAACAAAAACTGCAGGCGGAATGACCCAGGCACCTTGTATGGCCTTCCTGTGAATAAAGACCCCAAACTCGTCCACTGACCCATTTTACATTTGCCCTCCCCACCTCAGGCCTTTTTTGTGAGTCAACGGGTGGCGAGAGACGGCTCTGAGCGCCAGGAAGAATGGCTCACACCATGTATCGAAACCTCAGCCTGAAACATGAGGAGGACGAGGAACCAAGAAGGATATCGTCAACACTCAACCTATGGGACAGTTCATTCTACCGCTGGCGACTCACCTGAGACGCAACGCAGTTTTACGTTAACGGCTACATCTACTGACTACAGCCGAATGCGTTATAAAGTTTGTGTCCCACTAGTTCAACCTGATCGGGTGTGTGAGTTTGCATACGGGAACAATGTGTACAAAAGGGGCTGGAGCACAAAGGAAAAGGTCACGGCGCATGTGTTAGCATTTCAATTGAGATGTTCAGCATCAAACACACAGCCTAGGTTTTTTTGTGGTTTTGCCCAGCACTTATTAAAATTATATTTTAACTCTGCTTCATCTTGTTACATGAATTATATTGGGGCTCATTAAAACAAAGCTCTTTCAACATGCAACCTATTTTCAGACAAACAGACGGTTTGTTCCTATTAGTACAGAGATACTGCAACTAATGGAGGAGAAAGATATGATCAGCGGAGACATCACAGTGATTTAGTGGACAAGAGTGTAGCGGGATACGCGATGGGGCAAGGAATCCGGCGGCGAGGGAGGGGTCGAAGAAAGGTAAGACAATATGACTGACACTGGAGCACTGAAGGAGAGAATACCATAAAAAAAACATGGACGAGACCCTGGAAGGTTTGCAGCAGAAAACGCTGGAAGATGGAATGCGTGCAGTGGCAAGTCGCTGGAGAGGCTGACTCATCATAATCACAATCCGCGTCATGCAAGGAGGAGGAAAGAGCTGGAGGGAAAGAACACACTTTCATAGCTTGGTTTTTATTATTTCTTCCCTGATACGGTGGTCTCCCAAGTCAAACCAGAGCTACTTAAACCCAGCCCGCCTCTCTTATCAGTAAATGTTAACTAGCAGGTGCATTTGTGTACTGTCATAACAATGGGGATGTTGAGAAACGTTTCTTGGCAAACAGAATGTTTCTCAACTGATCCCTTCTCAGCATGTGTTTATGTGTGTGTGTGTATGTGTGTGTGTGTGTGTGTGTGTGTGTGTGTGTGTGTGTGTGTGTGTGTGTTTTTGTGCGCACGCATGTCTTTGGAGAATCTCTGTTTGTTTAGCATTAATGAGACTCAACGGCGGTTTGGCCACAAACCGCTTGTGAGCATAAAGGAGCACCTAACTGCTTGTTTTGAATCCCCGTCAACACTAATCTCATCGCTCCCCTCTGTCAACCCACCCACACACACACCCACACCCGCACCCACCCAAACACACTCATTCAAACGGGGTGTGCACAAATAAACTACAGGGTTTCCTACTTGAGAGATTTTGGGATTAAGGTCGAGAAGCCTCTTTAATGACCACACTTATGTTGTTGTGAGACAAACATGAATACACAACTAAAGGTTAGCTTCAGTGTAATGGTAATCTAAGGAGACCATAGTGAAGCTTCATCGTTTCCCTTTGTCACTCTGGGCTCTAACTGGAGTCAGAGCATCTCTAGAGCGGGCTACAGAGAGCAGATGGGCGCACACAGTGTGTATTTTTATCATGTTCGACCCTTGGGGGCAAAACGGACACATCCCTTTGTGTATTAGATTTCAATTGGGGTGTGCATGTGTGTGTGTGTGTGTGTGTGTGTGTGCGTGTGCGTGTGTGCGCACGCATGCCTGTGTGTGTGTGTGTGTGTGTGTGTGTGTGTGTGTGTGTGTGTGTGTGTGTGTGTGTGTGTGTGTGTGTGTGTGTGTGTGTGTGTGTCTGTGAGTTGGATGGGTGGATGTCGTCACTTTCTCACTCACAAGAAGTCCTTTATCCACAGCAGGAAATGCCTGAGGGGAAAACCTCCACCAGTGTGCAGCAGACGTCCATCT
This sequence comes from Gadus macrocephalus, assembly GCF_031168955.1. Classification (NCBI taxonomy): domain Eukaryota; kingdom Metazoa; phylum Chordata; class Actinopteri; order Gadiformes; family Gadidae; genus Gadus; species Gadus macrocephalus. The sequence continues at coordinate 12,984,641 of NC_082382.1, forward strand.
AGAGATTAGCCACTATAGATATGGTCACATGACGCACTCCTACTGCAGCATCTGCTGCTGAACCATTAATCAGTGCCCTGGTGATGTCATGTCTCAACTAGTGTATTACCACGACCAGCTTATTCAGACTCACATATTCCGATCATTCATCCCACTGAGGGGGTTTACCCAACAGAAGGTAACGTGGGAGCGGTAACGTTTTGCAAGACACTTTTTCTTCCCTCCCTTTTTTTGCCCCCATTCGCTGCCAGATTCCGGATAGTCTGGCAGTCTGAAGTTTCCATACATTTACGGGAATATTTTTCGGGGACAAACGTACCCCTTGTTTGAAGCTAGAGGGCTCTGTGAGATCCGTCCATGACCAAGAGCAAACTACATGATCATAGCCTGACCGTTTCAAGCAATGGTGTGTTTGGCAGCATTATGTATACCGTGATACGGTACACGAGTACAGAGTTGTAATTTCCTGTTTACATTGGAAATGTACCCTTGTAAATGTCACTCTTGTTGACTGTTTAGCATGCGGTGCAATAACATGCACAATGTCAAAGGGGACGTGCATGGAGGGGGATCTTGAATGTCAGATGAAGTCATGGCAGAGCAGAACAGCAGGGCCGCTCCTCGGGGAACCGAGACACTGGCCAAGGGTAGGAACAGAGCACGCCATGCAGAACCGGCTCCGCGGGGAAAAACCCTGATGCCTTTTAAATGTGGGAGAAAAGGTAAAACCAGTGGGAATGAAAGCAGAACAAAAGAAGTGGTGAAAGGGGCTCTCTTCCAAGGAGAGACAAGGGATGGGACTGCTGCAGCGACAGCAAAGATAGAGCGGCATACAAGAATAGATAGCGAGAGAGAGAGAGAGAGAGAGAGAGAGAGAGAGAGAGAGAGAGAGAGAGAGAGAGAGAGAGAGAGAGACAGAGAGAGACAGAGAGAGAGATGGGGGACTGAAATAGCCTAGTAGAAAAGTGTGCGTCATGACGAAGGAGTACTGCACAATCCACTGCATGAATCCATAGTCCAGCAGAGCTGTTTAACTATTACTGCGTTCCCCTTCGCACACAAACCACCCAAATCGGTAGACTGCCGTTGGACTGCACCCTGCAAGAGAGAGGGAACACTGTGTGGCAGAGATGGATGTGTGTGACTCTTGTCTGCATGGGAGTCTGCGAGTGTGTGCTTGTGGTCGTGTTGGTATTTGTGCAGTCTGGGCGTTGAGTCGAGGGGGGCTGGTGGGGTGGCAAGGGAGGGGGGCGTTCGGGTATGACTGTTGAACATTCCAATCCACACCATTTAGAAATCAAGCATGCAGCATTCATTGGCCCATTTCAAATGATGAGCCCTCATCAAAATCACAACTGGAACATTAGCTTAAAACCACAAATTCATACAATGCTTAGTTCAGGTGATAGTTATGTAAATACATGCCAATAAATGTTATTCCAATGTGGCTAACACATTGAGCTCTCTTCTTGGGGTCTTCATACACCAGACTTATTAGCCCTGAGGTCAAACCAACGCCTGTTGTAGACCACTTCTCTCAGAAGGTCCGGCCCCCAGGGGGTTATAACTCTGACTGGTGGAATAGCTGACCACACAGCGTGGTCAGCTGACCTGAAGAGAGACCAATCAGAGGCCTTGTTGATCTCCAAGGGAGGCTGGATGTCCGCGGTGGAGGTGCTATGACTAACATCTTTATCTGATTGTCTGTGTTAAGGCAGTTCAAAGATCAAGAGCCAGAGTTCTGCTTCACAGTCATCTTGAGGGATTTCAACAACATCATTGTCAATGGAACCTTGGCTTCCACTAACAAAATCAGAAAACACGCACACACACACACACACACACACACACACACACACACACACACACACACACACACACACACACACACACACACACACACACACACACACACACACACACACACAAAATCATTCCTTGATCGAGGCTATGAAAATTAAAATAAAACTCAGGTCTCTCAGCTGAGATGTGGAAATGTAGGCTACACTATATAAGACTGAATAAATTACATTCACAATGTATTTTGCTAGTGTTAAGAGGCTAACAGGCTGTTGGTGGCGATGACGACAGGTCGTTTTGCAGGTGTTACGATGTTTTGATTAAAAACCGAACCTCTAACATGATAACTCTCTGGGGTTGTGACAATCGTGGTAATTTGTGCATTTATACACTGCAAATGCAGGTAAATGGTATTTTCCCCCATTAGCCAATGACTGTTTGTTCCGCCCGATGTGTTGACTCTACCACACTCAAGGAAGGCCTCACTTAATCTTTCTGCTGTTTCACAATGTTTGGACCTGAAAGGTCCTTAAAGTTTAACCCATATCTTGGCTGTCTTTTCATTGAAAATCCAAGCAAGTTTTGGTTTTTTAAACCTATCCACACAGGAATGTCATCTGTTTAGGCCCTAAGAGCATTTTCAGATGGCTGAATAAGCACCCAAATATATTGTATTTACGTAAGCTTAATTGATTGCCTAAATATGTGACAGTTGTGGAACTAATTAACTGGCACAGGAGATAATCCCTGGTATTTCCTCCATTTTACTAAATCTCCTGGAATTTAAAGTGCCTGTGCCTGTGGTTTGAGAAGTAATGATGAGAAACAGGTGAAAACTAATTGTCTACGCCCCCCACACACCCTCTACCCTGAGGCAGAGGCCTTCAGGGCAATCTCATAAAAATGCAATAAACAGAAACGTTACCCACGTGCTAAGATTACAGACAATGGGGAAACATTAGCGGGTAATGGACCCTGGGAACAACTTGTTGCTCTTTTATAGACTCCGCAACCCCACACCAGTATTACCCCCATCCCGTCTGGCGCATAGCCTCTCTCTGGAGAATGCATTTGTCCAACATCACACTATGTGTGACCGGACCATAAAACACTAAACAGCAGTGTGGCCGCATCTTGGCTTTGTCTTGCCGCAGTTCTGAGCGGCGGTTAATCGTTATCAGCCGATATGAAAACCCCTCCGTAGCAAGCTATTCCATGCAGATGAATGCCCCGAACCGCAAATATGTCACAAATGAATAGAAAATTGCCAACGGATAAAACATTACCACACAGTGCATTTCAATTGTGAGGAACAATTAGATAGCTATCAGCTAAATATTATGCAATCCACAGCGAACAGTGCAGGTAAACGAGACGTTGTTCATCGCACGTTGGGCTGGTATTCCCCACAGTTCCATCTCTATTATTGATTATGATCAACTATTAACGACCTACCTCCAGTTATATCTTCTCAGGTGATGTCGTCTGCGTCATGGAAGAGGTATTAGGACATATCTCATCGACTGTGAAGGTAAATGGGATTTGTTCAGATGTGAAGGCATCGCAGAATACCGTGGACCAGGAATGCACCTCGCAGGGTTCTGACGACATCGACTACCAGGTCCTCCTGTTACTTGGCAACTCTCTTATACAGAATCACATTTGGAGACGCATGCCTCTCCACACTGCTCAGCCATCTACCTCACTATCCCTCCCACTCCCTCTTCCCCAACCTCTGCGTGTGTGTGTGTGTGTGTGTGTGTGTGTGTGTGTGTGTGTGTGTGTGTGTGTGTGTGTGTGTGTGTGTGTGTGTGTGTGTCTCTCTCTCCCGTTCTATCTCTCTTTCTCTCTCTCTCCCGTTCTATCTCTCTTTCTCTCTCCCTCCCACCCTCACGCTCTTCCTCTCTCTCCTCCCCTTCTTGCTTTCTCTCTCTCTCTCTCTCTCTCTCTCTCTCTCTCTCTCTCTCTCTCTCTCTCTCTCTCTCTCTCTCTCTCTCTCTCTCTCTCTCTCTCTCTCTCTCTCTCTCTCTCTCTCTCTCTCTCTCTCTCTCTCTCTCTCTCTCTCTCTCTCTCTCTCTCTCTCTCTCTCTCTCTCAAACACACGCACAAACACACACACACACACGCAGATCAACACGATTGCCTGCTACCTGGCATGTCTAATACACGATTATGAGATAGAGACCTATGATAGGGACAATGCAGCCAAGAAGCCAAAGTGATGGTTTGGACTGATGGTGCCACCCCATCACTGGTGACTTCTTATGACAAGGACACGCTCTGAAGGATGTAGAGTGACACTTTTAGAAGGTAGACCTAGCATTGGAAAATAAATTATTAAAATATGCTTCAATTCATTATTTTAGGACCTGTCGAATTAAGTAGCATTAATGGTCCAAGGGTTTTTTATCAAATGCACATGGCCAATCTACTGCTGCATAAAGGCTTACATTTTTTTGTCTTTACAGGTTTGATCATCCGCTTTCTCCTTTTTCAGTTCATCTAGCCGATCTACTGTACACTATACCGTTAAGATCAAGTGCCTGAAATAACCCAACAAGCTCATAGGATTTCCCCTAATACCATTACATTGCTACTGAGCCAGCAGGGCACACGCAACGAATTAGACAGTAGCAGTGGCAAGTCTGATAACAAACATTTGACAAAGATTATGATAAGCATAGTGTACCAAAAAAAAAGTTGTCACTATGAGATACTGTTAAGTAAGGGATAATAATAACGATAATAACGAATACAAAATAAAAACACATCTATGGCAGCTATTTATGCAGCAGCAAACCGTTACGAACACGATAATTTATCATTCCATCTGCACCTCCGACTGCACCAGCCCGCCTGGGGCAGGTGCATGTGTGTTTGTGTGCCCACCTGCCTGGTCACATGGGTTTGTATGCATTACAACTACACTATTAATAGTATAGTGTGCTATGAATGTATTATTCATCCAGGTTTGTTTGTAGTCTGGTGGATTGGTGGTTCTGTCTAACATCAAACTATTTTGAAAACAACCCATATCCATTACCTCACACCGGATTCCTGTAATATGGGGGCGCCTCTCAGTGATCAGATGGATAGGGGAGGATAAGAGAACAGAGAGAGAGACGGAAAGATGCGAACATTGATTTACAATGCAAACGGGGCAAAGGCAAAACTATGGAATTGAATTGAATGTGGATTTACAACAGTCTTACAGTCTTACTAACCCTAACCCTAACCCTAACAAATTAAATCATTCTAAATGAACATAAGTTAAATGTGCAAATGACCTATACATTGGCATCCACTGGGGTGGATGCCAATCAGCTCATGGTAGGGCAGGAATGTCTTGCATAGTTCGCTGAAATGTAACACTGGGGCAAAGGAAACCTCCGCCCAGGCGGGATACATGAAACAATAACCACCGCTAGTGGAGCAAGGTCCTGGTTCGCTGGGCGGCATTGCAACCGCGTATGAAATAAGCCTCTTTCAGTAAGTAGGAGAGGTCATTGTATGCAAATGTACTTAGATGACTGAGTAAAGCTGTAGCACCGAGAAATGCCCCCACCCACATGTTCACATGCACACACACATACAGACACTCCACCCATATGGGACGACCAATATCAACACCCCTTTCCTCGTCTAGACATAAAGAATAATCTCCCCAATTTTGGTTCAAATTATGGAGGTCTCCTTCAGTGCCTGAGTCCCCCACCAGCCCCCCTTCTTTGGTCTTCACTGTGACTTGTTTAAGGTAATCTGTACAATCTCTGTCTATGTATTCAGTTTAGGTCCAGTGTCGGGTAGAATTGTGTTTTTGCAATCTATTCTGGTTGAGGAATGATAATATTCAATACTTTGGATTGGTGGATGAGGGGTGTGGAATTAAACCAGACAGTCAGACCATATTTGGTCTGTTGACTGAGCAAAGGAGGGGGATCCTGTGAGAGTCCATTAAAGGTGAGGAAGAACACATTCCCTTTGCATAAGACAAACCAGTCTTATACGAAGAGAGTAGGAAGAGAAAGAGAGTAGCGAGAAAGAGAGAGAGACAGAGACAGAGACAGAGACAGAGACAGAGACAGAGACAGAGACAGAGAGAGAGAGAGAGAGGGAGAGAGAGAGAAACAGAGAATGCCACCGTTTTGCTAACCTCCCACCAAACTGACCCTCAGATTGGGCCACCCAGAACGACGGACGACTAAAGCAACACTTTTGCACATCTGCATGTTGACGTAGGCCTCTTTCAGGTGCAGTGATTCTGTCAGGAGTGCCCTCTGGTGCATTTAAAGGAGACATAGAACTACAAAAGATAACATGAAGCCGCTGCTTTAAAGGGAGAGAGTGAGAGTGAGAGTGAGTGTGAGAGAGAGAGAGAGAGAGAGAGAGAGAGAGAGAGAGAGAGAGAGAGAGAGAGAGAGAGAGAAAAAATAAAGAACAGACACAGATAGAGATAGAGAGGGACATCCTTTCAACAGAAACATCCCAGAGGACCCATCCCAGGCAGAAACTCATCGCTTACATAATTGGTCACAATGAGGTTATTTTTTTCTTATATTTTGGGGTTCTTTGTGTTTTGTTCTGAATTGGACCATGCTGCGTTATCCAGCAACATTTTCTTCCTCCAACAAACACACTGTTGTTTACCAGCTTTATTTTGGTCTGCCTGTGTGGTGCTTTCTCCCAGGACTCTGCCCTCAGGCTGGGGCCGGCATCTCATCTTCCGCTCGGAAATGGACATGAAAGCTGACTCACATGTAAATGAACACACATGGCTGCACACTCTGACAAATGAATAACTATTTATGGAAAGATTTTGCACGTGTTTATGCCAATGGCACTGGCACAAATGCCGTTGCCATTGGTATGTGGAACCTATATTGTAGGCAAATGATTTGACCCACTTTTATAAGTGAGAAAGACATCCTTGCTCTCTTCCCAATGAGAGTAAAGATCATACTTACTACAAAAGACACAGCATATTGGACCATGGCCAGAGTAACTTTAGCCTAAGGCTAAGAAAGACTAGCTGACACTGCCTACTGAAACTTTTGATCATACTAAACTACTGAATTTTAGATCATACAGAAGTCTGCATTTACATCTACCATATTGACATATTTGGATGTAGGTTGTGTCCTGTGCTTTTATAAGACCCAAATAAAAAACTGTTTTGTGCAATGACACAATTGGGACCCATGAGAAGTGATGAATTTACTCATCTCTTTTTAAGAGTCAGAGGGACAGAGAGGCATAATGAGTGAGCATGCGCATGTCAAAGATGCAATTAAATGCATTAACCTTGGACACCCCGATTCTCCAAATCTATGTAGCCATCTAGTGGCTATTATTGGAAACATGAAAAACATTTACGCTAAAGTTTAAGCTATAGTGATGCGGAAAACCAATTCAATTATACATACTTATTTTATTAATATAGGTTTTATAGGTTTAAAGGTTTTTCGAAACAAAGACAATTCAACAGATTTTTTTTGGTAGTAAAATAATGGATACAAAAATAATCAAACAAAAACAAATTCTGTTATAATAAATGAATCAATCCTGTGGGGCCAGCTTTGCTTTCTTGTGGCACACTGACGTTGGTTTTTCAATTTGATCTAGTTTCTCGTTTTTTATCTTCAACTTTGCCTTCTTAAGGGGCAGGCTAGCCTTCTTGTCATCTTCCAGCTTTATTGACGGCATTTCTTTCAGCTTCTGAAACTTTTTCAGGTCAGCGCAGAATAAAACCTAATAAAAAACAATCCACCTTATCATTTACAATGAAAGAGATATGATCAATTTAAATAAACCACCATAATAAATACCTACCGATTGTGCCCAGCCAGCATAAGGACCCCATAGCTGCCTGAAAAAATCCCCTGTATGAAATAAATGCATTGGATATTTATAGCATTTGTTTGCTCACTGGAAACTTTTTGAAACTGTTGAAAAAGGAGAATTCATGCTGACCAATGTCTCTGTTAACTTTGTCAGTAAGGGTCTTTTGTGTACTGCCGGCGGCACATTTGTAGTCCCGTTTAGCGATCTGCCAAATGTGTGTATCCACGGGAACAGCATCCGCCTTGTCAAGGGACATGAGACAGGCACAGTCGGCCACCTCAACAACGGGAGACACAAAGGAGAGATTCAGAGACATTTTAAGTAAATTAAGAATTCACAGAGACATACAAGGCAATTGATGATTGACCAGAAATTGTTTAATTACAATTAAGACAACAATTAAATTGGTCAATTAGAAATTGACCAATAAAGTAATGGAAACAAATGGAAATGTTGGATAATTTATAACTCTTATAAAAAAAAAAAAGAGAAAATGTGGGGTCCTAGGAGCAGTTGGGGAAAAGAATTCTTCCACCAAAGTCTACTCTAAATAAGACCAGCTCCTTCCCTCATACCTTGAGGCCCACACCAGGGAGAGACCGCAGAGAGTTCCGGGCCTGAAGATACGGAGTCCTCCTCAGACCCTGGAGCCAGTCAGGCCCGTGCTGTTCCAGGATTTGTTTGGCACTCTGCTGCAGGAACCGAGCCCTGTATCCAAAACCCAGATCCCTCAGCAGCGCCTCCACTTTGTCATCTGCCAGTCAAAAGAAAGAATACAGATTTTAAAAATGTGTTTTACACACATACACACATATACATACATAAATATACCAGAAAAAGTAGAAATATACCAGCAATGGCCGAGAGGGACGGGAAGTCATAATAGGTGGTCCCATCCAGCTCACACAGTGGCTTGCCCAGGGACCTGCAAAGGTTATCCACCATGCCCTGGATGCGGGAAATGTGGTTGTTGGAGGTACAAATGAAGGAAAACAAACACTCAGTTGGGTTCTGGCGCAGCATTCGAATACCTAGGGGAAAGAAAATAAATTCATCACTTCACTACACACACTACCTCATATCATTTAAGCCTATGGGAAAATATATAAGCTCTAGGAACTACTTGCCTGTGAAAATGTTGGATATATGCTTGAAGTGGGGGTCTGCCAGTCCCCATTCTCTATATAACTCTTCCAGGTTTACATTTAATTGGAAATAATCCATAAGCATTTCTTCCTCTCCTTCTTTCTTGACGGTCACCGGTACATCAATCTCTTCCTCCTTTATGTTTACTATCCGTCTTTTTTCTGACTTGTTAAGCTGCTGTGCAGGACCGTCCGCTTTTCTTTTCCTCTTATCGACCTCTTTATGAGCATCTTTATTATTATAGACGTGATACCACAGTCGATCATCTGTTTGTGTTAGCGTCCAGACTCTTCCTCCCATCACGCCCGTCCAGTGTCCATCTCCAGTCTCTCTCCAGCTGTGAGTTGAGAAGACAATTAAGTGTGTTCTTCTTTTGAATTACTGTGTAACACTGTGCTATGCAGCTATGCATAGCATAGCTGAAACCCAACCGAACAAACCAAGAATGACAAACCTACCGGAAAGTTTGTCCACAACCCAAAGTAAGATCCAACCTGAGTTGAGACCTAGTACAAGCCATTGATGCCCAGGCTGCTCCCCCTACAAAGAGCCTTGCGTGTTTGGCCATGGTCGCGATGATGCTCATTCAACGATTAATACGCATTCCAGACTATAATAGATAACTGTGTAATTATAGGTATTACAATTTTTAAAGGTTGGTTGGAAGTTCGTGGTCAATCATTTAAGTACATCAGACAATCTAGCCAATACATTTTGTTTACAGTCGGGTTAAAGGTATCAAAAATGATGGACAAAAACGTTTCGCGGTGTCATAAGCGTTGATACTGATGGCCAACCAAAACCTTGCAATGGGTTTGTGGCTTTTTGACTGAAGTGTAACTCCTTGTAACGATGTTCAGTGTACGAATGATTTTAGAAATTATATTCAGTGGACATTTTCCTTGTAAAATTGTTCGATGGATAAGACGCAATGTTTTGATGGCTCTTGTAACATCTCTGGATCTGACGCAACATTACACACGTTATGATTTGGTCCCTCCCCTACTGATGTCAACACAACTTTTGATTGGCTCCTTCAGTAAAACTGCGCAACCCAGTTCCTTGGCTATTGGTAAATGCATTACCAAAAACCACCATGATTGGTCAATTTACTTGCATCGTCGTCTTTCCCCTAGTGGTGGAGGAAGTGACCCAACCGGCCGGTAAAGGGCTTTAGCGGCGTGTCGGTCTGGCTGTAGTGTGTGGTAGGTGTGTGCGCTGAAAAATGGCGGATACAGTGACACTTTTCACTTCCATTGGGCTCAGTGAACAAAAAGCAAAAGAAACATTGAAAAACGAAGCACTTACTTCTGCTCTTAAGGATGCAATTGCCCAGGTAATCCATACTTCGAACTGTCAGACATGGATTTAATGTTTCTATCCACCGCACGTTTCTGGTCAGATGCAATGTTACCCTATGCTCTTTTGGTTTTACGTTTTGATTTAAATTGCATGTCATGGAATGTTGTTGCGGTTAAGGCAATCTGATAGTATAATTTTAATCAGATGTGCTTTTTAAAGCAAAATCGATGTAACAGAGCATATTCTCACTTTCATTTTGGCCGTTGTTCCTGTAGATCCACGACCTTTGTGTCGACACTTTCTGAGCAACTATAACAGCTACATATTTTCCCATTTGTCTAAAGTTACTTTTCCAATTTTTTCATAGTATGTATACTATGACAAGAATATAATGACTATATACTCTTATACACTGGCAGCTAAACATGTGTTTTACTACTTTTTCTATTATTTCTCCCCTTGAATCAACTTTTTTTCAATTACAATAGGCCCAGGTTGTCAATGGAGCCACAGGAGTGGACAAAGCCATGGGAACAATGCTGTACAGCATGGTATCCCGTCTCAAAGATACCAAACGCCTGACATTTCTCGCAGACCACATTGCCCGGCACAAAATATGCACAGAACTTCAACTAGCTGGTAATAACAATGACATTATCATCATAACGAAAAATGACATTGGGTATTCCCACTTCCGTTTTTCACATTTTGATTAGTCAGACTAGAAGATTTTTACAAAACATACTAATTATAAAAAGACATGGTCATCACAGATTAAAGTGATGCCCAATCACAATCCCACTTGTTGATAGACTGCAGACATTATCCAGTTGCCGCTTCACAAACTTCAGTATCATGTTCAGGAATCGTTAGGTATTACTCGTAAATGTCTCAAATGTTTGTGGCAAATCTGGCTACAAGTCTTCTAGTGTGTTCCCTTGGTGATGAGGAACATTTTATAACTTGATAGGTCTTCGGTCCAGATAAAGTATTGCATACAGAACGTTGACTCACTTTAATGTTTGCGTAGTTATAAACTCACAGACAACTAACCTGCTCTTGTCGTGTCCTAGCTGCTCTTGAGTTTGTGAAGAACCATCCTCAGGACCCCATCAACCAGGCAGAGTTTGAGAATGTCTGCGGCGTGGGTGTGGTGATCACCCCCGAGCAGATCGAGGAAGCGGTAAATAGCCAGGCATACCAGTCACTTGCATAACAGACTTCCAGGGATACCCAGGTATTTATTAGCCTTGCTTTGTGATGTATCACTGCATTCTTCTCAGGTGGAAGTGGTGATCAACAAGCACAAGGAACTACTGCTAAAGGAGCGGTATCGCTACAACATGGGGCTGCTCATGGGTATGCTTTCAGACTCATTCTAGATAAAAAATAAAGTGTATGTTTAAATTACTTGTAAACCACTTAAAAAAGGCGGCATCAACAATCTTTGTACCCCCCTTCAGGAGAATCACGCACTGCTCTTAAGTGGGCAGATGGAAAGATCATCAAGAATGAGGTGGACGTGCAGGTGTGTTTCAGAAAGGATTGTTCACCAGTAGCAATGTGGGAACTTTAATTCTGTATGTGACTACATTCGCTGCTTGTGTAAACCTTAATAAATGCATTTCTTGTTCTGGTAGGTTCTACACCTATTGGGCGCCAAAACAGAGGCTGACCTAGAAAAGAAGACCAAGGTTAGCCCACGCATTATGAACTGGGGGATGATGAAAACCCTATTTCACTGTCACCCGTGCGTAACCTCTCGTCTTTCTCATGCAGCCTCAGAAAGCGAAAACCTCGGAGAGTGAGGTGAAGGCAAAGAAAGAAGAGGTGGCCGTCAATGGTGAGGTCAAGTTTTCCTTAAGGACAAATAAATGTGTTGCTTGTATATGAAGAAGAGAGTTTAATCTGTCATTCGTCGTTAGGCGAGGTCCAGTCTGAAGGGAAATCTCTAATGGAGCAACTGAGGGGAGAGGCGCTGAAGTTCCATAAAACTGGTTAACCTTTTCTACTTCATTACTTTTAAATTACATCTCTGACTCTGTTGTCCATTGTTCCCCAGACCCCTTCGTTGGGGTCAGGGTTGGTCCATAGGTTAACCTCTCACTCCAATCTTGTTCCTGCAGGAGAGAACTATAAGACGGAGGGCTATGTGGTTACGCCAAATACCATGGACCTGCTTAAAAAGCACATGGAGATTACCGGTGGACAGGTGAAACTCACAACTTTTTGTAATGTTTAGAAAATGTCATATTATACTAGGTGACATGAGTACTTTGGTTATTATTTTGTACTAGGTCCTATCCAATCTGTTTGTGAAATATATTGATTTATGGATTTTTATCACTTGTATCATATTTTTCATTTGGTTTGATTTCAAGATTCGTACCCGCTTCCCTCCTGAGCCTAACGGTATCCTCCACATTGGACATGCCAAAGCCATCAACTTCAATTTTGGTTATGCAAAGGTACCACGTCCTGTCTAGACCCGGTTTGCTGGCATGCTATGTTTGTCGTCTTGTGTCTATAATGTCATTTCTCTCCTTTTGCAGGCCAACGACGGGATTTGTTTCCTGAGGTATGATGACACAAACCCAGAAAAGGAGGAAGAGAAGTACTTCACTGCCATCAAGGACATGGTGGGGTGGCTCGGTGAGTCTGTGTTTGTTGAGCTGAGCTCTTTTTCAAATTGTTATATATGCCATGCCTTTTAAAAAAATTAAAACGGTGACCCTTAATGTTGCGTGTCTCGTAGGTTACGAACCATACCAAATCACCCACGCATCGGACAACTTCCAGCGCCTTTATGACCTCGCGGTGGACCTGGTCCGTAGGTAGGTCAAACCGTGGTGGTGGTGGTGGTGTGCCAGTGTGGGATGCTCTTCAGGTATACTGGTAGAATAGGTCTGCATCCTTCCTCTGTACTCCTTCAGAGGTCACGCCTATGTGTGCCACCAGCGGGGGGAGGAGCTCAAGGGCCACAACGCCCCCCCATCCCCATGGAGAGAGCGCCCCATGGGGGAGTCGCTGGTTTTGTTCCAGAGGATGAAGAAAGGGCTTTTCGCCGAGGGCGAGGCGACACTGAGGATGAAGATGGTCATGGAAGACGGGAAGATGGATCCTGTTGCCTACCGTATTAAATACACCCCACATCATCGGACAGGAGATGCATGGTACGTATATTGTTCTTGTTTAACGATCATCTTTTCTGTTTATCTTCTGTGCAGCAAAACCTAATTTGCAAATTATGCCAATAACTTTCCTTTCACACTCCTCCAGGTGTATCTACCCAACCTACGACTACACTCATTGCTTGTGTGACTCTATTGAGAATATCACACATTCACTTTGTACCAAGGAGTTCCAGGCAAGGTATGCAGTGTGACACTTGTAAGGTTGGCGAGTGACCATCCATTTATTCATGATTCCATTTTTTTGGCTTATCCATTGTTTGTTGTTCATTTTTAGACGGTCCTCGTATTTCTGGCTATGCAATGCTCTGGATGTTTACTGCCCAGTGCAGTGGGAATACGGACGGTTGAACCTCACCTACACTGTCGTATCCAAGAGGAAAATCATCAAGTTGGTAGAGACAGGAGTTGTCAGGTAAGATGCCTTTCAACCCTTAATAAAATACATATATAATTATCCAAACACACCTTATATCTGCATAACTAGATTTTAATTATTACTCGTAACTTAGTTTACACCTTCTATACCTATGGTTACACATTGTTTTACATTATGTATTTCAGTGTGGGTATTGAATGTGTGGGAAAGGTGTTGAATTGTGATTGGTCCACTCTTCATGTTCGTCCATGCTTTTTACTCTAGAGACTGGGATGATCCTCGCCTCTTCACACTTACCGCACTGAGGAGGAGAGGTTTTCCGTCTGTGGCCATCAACAACTTCTGTGCCAGGGTATGCAGATAGAAAGCACCATGGGGAAACGAATGGGGTCCTCACAAATGAATTGCCACGTTCCTTAACCAGTTTATATTGCAGGTGGGAGTAACGGTTGCCCAGGTCACCATGGAGCCCCACCTGCTCGAGGCCTGTGTGAGAGATGTCCTGAACGACACGGCACCGAGGGCCATGGCCGTCCTGGAACCCCTGAAAGTCACCATCACCAACCGCTCCGCAGACTTAAAGGTATGGATGGACTAAGGAATACCTTCCTATGGATTTTCTTTTTTTTCTTTGGCTTTACCTGGCTATTTTGGGAGAAAATCTGAACGTAAAATGTCATGGAGTGTTCAGTTAACCATAGTTACAAATAGTTGGATGATTAATCTCCCTTTTTTTCAGTCCGATGTCCAAGTTCCAAACTTCCCTGCCGATGAGGCTAAAGGCAGCCATGTGGTTCCATTTACAAACATTGTCTTCATTGAACAGAGTGACTTCAGAGAGGTCAGAGAAAAACTGTGTTGTGTACACTTCGAACTCACTACAATTACTATTTTATTTGTGTAACTAGGATTTTGATGGATGACTTGCACCTCTTGCATTTAGGTAATGGAAAAGGGCTACAAGCGTTTGACTCCAGACCAGCCAGTAGGCCTGAGACATGCTGGCTATGTCATCACTGTGCAAAAGGTCATCAAGGTGAGTCTTTTGGTTAGCCTTTATCGCAATTACAATCTCAATGGGCTTCACATGCCCACATTTGACCACCATCCAACTGTTAAGCAAAAAGCAGGAACAAAAGAGAGAAAGACTTTCAAGGGATGGTTAGGAGGCGTTGATTAGGGCAATACTAATTATAATGAAGCTAAACAACAAACAAAAATATATTTAACTATAAATAAAAAAAATGGGTAAGACTAAATGGTTAAACCTTTTGACAAAGCCAAAATGAAATAACTGTAGAATTGTTATTGTTTCCTTTTTGCTGTGCCACTGTTTTATTCTAACCCTACCAATTATGCACCACTCTTGCTAGGATGCTCAAGGTAAAGTGGTAGAGTTGGAGGTGAGCTGCTGTGTTTCAACTGAAGCTAAAGAGAAACCCAAGGCTTTCATCCATTGGGTCAGCCAGCCCCTCAAGTGTGAAGTGCGCCTCTATGAAAGGCTGTAAGTCCTATAAATGACACAACAACACACACGCGCACACACACGTGTGCAGGTTTGAATAACTGGTGGCGCCTATCTTGTAGGTTCTTGCACAAAAATCCAGAGGATCCGTCTGAAGTTCCTGGGGGATTCCTGAGTGACATCAACCCTGTAAGTATGGGTATTGTGATGCAGACAAGGGGACATAGTTGGTAAAAATCGGATTCTGTAACCTTTTCTATTAACGTTATTTTGCTTTCACTCAGCATTCTATGGAGGTGATCGACAGTGCCTTGGTTGACCGCTCAGTCGCAGGAGCAAAGGTTTTAGACAGATTCCAGTTTGAGAGGATGGGATACTTCTCCCTGGACCCTGACAGCACAGCTGACAAGGTATTGTGGGAATTCCTCTGTTTGATATTCAAGGACTTCATATTCAAGTGTTACATTTTTGCTGTACTGGTTTCTGCTAATACAACTGTTAATATTAGCTGTTCATTTTGACTATTTTTTTTACTTTTAAAATCAGTGTTTACCACCAAGACATCTGATCGTAACATGTACATGAACTGTGAGTAATGTAAAGATGTGTGTTGGTTCCAGCTGGTGTTCAACCGAACGGTCACCCTGAAGGAAGATCCTGGGAAGATCTAATGGACTGAGATCTTGTTGCACATCCTGCTTCCTGTAGGCTTGTTTGCATCATTAATTTTGGAACATCAACTGAAACTTAATTATATGTAATATGACCAGCCTAATTCTAACTACATATTGTTGTATTTATTAGTGGGTATATTTCTTAACTGTTTCAAAAGTTACATAATACAATTTTAAATTTTACTTTCCGGACTGGAAAAGCATTATGCATTTGGAAGTTAGCCTCACACAAGTGACCAGAAGCATTTTTCCATCTGCTGCAAGGATATTAATTTATTTTTCTGTTCTGTTAAATGAATTTACCTTTTTATCACAGTAAGGGTATCCTTCAAGTTTCAAGATGTTTAATCATGTTGGTGCGCTTAAATGCGTTATGGTTTTCTAACTAGGGTGCTGTCAAATACAGTAACCTGTGTTTTTGCAGCATTTGAGAGGTGGCACAAGTGTCAATTTAAAAAAAGACCTCAAATAAAATAAGCTGACGTATGCATTAATTATTTTAGCAGTCTCAGCATTATTATTTCTTCAGTTAATTAATACACACTCATGGGTTGACTACTCAGTGAAGTGCCCAACAGTGAAGTGCGTGATAATTAACCAAACAGTCTGTAGTCACATAAACGCCACATCTCCTCTGGACGACCTTAAAGACCCATAAGCCAGTGAACCACTGAGTATCCATTCTTCCACTTCTTCTGTTTAAGGCAGACTGGAGTCTTCGTTAATCGTTGACAACATTACCACGGGTTTGCTGTATATTGCCCCATTTAAACACACCCGTAAGTGCTTGTTGTCGCGATAGAAACATGGGGTAAAATCGCGACAACAACACTGAGCTCTGAAACGCATCCCCATTGGTCTAAATATACTGTCAGACACAGTAAGATGGCGCCGAGCGAAATATGAGTGTTCAAGACAAGAAAATATAGGCTATTTTCTAATTCAACGATTAAAAAAAGGCATCAACAACCAAATACGCATACGTTTGTGATTATTTATACCCTTGCTTTCTGGAAAAAGAAGAAAGACTCTTCAAGGAGAGAAGCAGGCAGCCCGGTTCAGGAAGAGAGGTAGCTAACGTTAGCTCCCCAGCAACCGACGCTACCGGGACTTGATTAGCTCTTTAGTTCAGTCCCTCCTCTGAACCGCACACTGAAACGCATTGTATGTTGCAGTGAGCACATGCTTCTCGTGTTGCATTCACTATCTTGATGTTGTTTGTATTCAACAGCCAGTGGCTACTTAGTTAGCCATCTACCTTTCATTAGCTTGTTCTGCAGCTGTCAAACAGCGAGCGAGCAAAGTCTGCCTTTCACCATATCATTATGTCGTGCATCTAACGACGATCCCTCTCGTAGTGTTGACTAACCCGCGTTGACATGTCCATGCGGTCTGAAGCCCATTCTGCTCCTGGAATACGGTTGTCCCATTCAGAAGGGAACCGCGCTTTTGCTCAAGCTCATATACGGATAACTAAATTTAACCCCTTCCTAATGCTCTCGGTGTTACATTGTAGATGGATGAAGTTTAATAAGTAAACACTCAGCCGTTACACTTAGTTATTGTAAAAAATAATGGCCGTATTTTAGCATCTTTCATTACTTGCTTTGCTCTTCGAATCAGATAACTGGATATAATTTGAAACATAGTTAGACTGAATCTACATTCTCTTTGTATATGTTATTTTGCAGTTGGTTTGTCAGTAAACTTGCTGAGCAGTGATGAATAACTCTCTCGATGGCTCCGGCTCCTATGAGGAGCTGGTGAGGCAGAAAGCTCGCAGTGTTCCCCAACACCGTATGAAAGAGTTTCTGGAGTCTTTGGCCAACAAGGGACCGGATGCACTGCAGGAGTTCAGCCAGCAAGGGGGCGATGCCACGACCACGACAGCCACCATGGTCTACCAACAAGAAACAAACTGCATTTACACCGACAGTACAGAGGTGGCAGGTTCCTTGCTGGAACTGGCTTGTCCGGTAAAAAAAATCCCATTTGTTTTACTTTGTGTGCAGGCACTTATATTTTGAATTGCATGGGAGCTTTCTGACAGTTTGTGACAATGCAGGTTCAAGTGCAGGTCCAGCCCCAGCAACAGCAGATTCAGGAGTCCGCAGTACAGCAGCAGTCTGTACAGGTGAATGCTGAGCATCATATAGTTCAAGTAAGTGTCTTCCTCATCCTTTACTTTTTTGAAAACCAATGTCTCTTTAGGGCATTTATATACTTTCAAAGCTCACTCCAGTGCTCCTCCTCTCAGGTGCAGATTCAGGGTCAACAGCAGCAGATGCTTGGCCAGGTTCTTCAGGTGCCCTCAGGCTCCCATCAACAGCTACAGGGACTGACCACTGCCCAGCTCATTCAGCCTGGAGACCTTACAGAGGAACAGCATCAGCAGGTATCATCTACCCCGTACTAATGGCTCTACAATGTTAACTCATGATTTTACAGCTTTCTATAACAAAACATGTGGGACATCAGGGAATTATTTAAACCTTATTTGAGGGTCTAACGTAAAGTAGCTGAAATGCTTTATGCGATATAAATGCAGTGAATTCTTCCTTCCTCCCTTGATTGTCTCATGCTTCAGCTTCAAGCTCAGCTGGTGGCAGCCGTGGCGGGAGGGCAGCAGATCCAGATTCAGACAGTGGGGGCGCTATCTCCCTCCCAGCTGGATAATACTGAGAGAAGAGTGCTTGGAACCGCTGCTGCCCACGGAGTCGGAGTACTGCAGCCAGCCAAAAAGCGCAAGGTGGACATGCCCATCACAGTGTCCTACGCCCTGCCCGGTCAGCAGTTAGCCACCGTCTTGGCTATCCCACAGGGCCAGGGCCAGCAGCAGAGCTATGTGTCCCTGCGGCCAGACCTCCTAACGGTGGACAGCTCCCACCTCTACAGCGCCACCGGCACCATCACTAGTCCGACGGGGGAGACGTGGACCATCCCTGTCTACTCGGCCCCTTCTGGTCCCGGGGGCCGGGATCAAGTCACGCACATCGCCATTCCCCAGGAGGCCTATGGAACCGTGCAGGTCACGGGAGCAAACACTACTACGATGGCCACAATGCCAACACAAATCACAATTGAAAATGACAAGCTCAAGCTGTCGGCCAGTCAGAGCCAAACGGCGCAGGCGGTCTCCAGCATAACGACATCTGGGATTATGGGGAGCCAGGAGGAGGTGGTGCATACGCTGGCTGCCAACACGCTGTTCCCTGCCCAGTTGATGAATGGCAACATCCACATCCCAGTAGCGGTGCAGGGCTACCCCAACACCACACAGTCCCTTATCTGGGACCCGCAGCAGCAAGTGTTGCACACACAGGGACTGCCGGGCCAGGACACACAACAACTACAGGCAAGGAAACGCTCAGTCTTCTACTCATGTGGGTCTGGCAGCCACACATTGTCACTCCTGTCTTCTTCGCTGTAGTATTTCACTACAGATCTCCTGGATTGTTTGCTAAGATGCAACCTTCTTGCTGGGATATGGTAGAAAAGTGCTGTGTGTTTTTCTTCAGGGTCAGACAATCTCAGTCACAGAGGTGGACGGCCAAGGGCAGCATCAGGTGCAGGTCCAAGAGCTGCTGCTCCCCGCCTCTCTGAAGCCAGAAGAGGGCTGGGAGGTGTGGCGGCTCTGGGCTCAGAGAAAAAACGCAGAGATGGACAAAGCGGAGGCAAATAAGCTTGCACCTATTGGGCGTGAGTGTCCATGCATAGATATTAATTACCATGCATACAGACTATTGAATACCAGGGTTATAGGCTAAATATTGACAGAAAGGTTGGCTTCCTTTCACATTGTCTATTTGTGTAATAACTTAAGCACACATGCACATTGTTCCTGTAAATAGACGAAGGATCGTTCTTATAGGTGGCCCATTTCCTAACTAAGAGGAATGACTGATGGTCCTGTCGATGTGTAGGTCGCCAGGCGCTGCGCTTCCAGGAGGACTTGGTGTCTTCCGCGGTGGCCGAGCTCAGCATGGCTCTGTCGCTGATGACGCAGGAGACCCGCGGGCTTGAGGGAGAGACGTACGAAGCCGACGTCCTCTACTACGTCTTCCTCTGCATACAGAAAGTGAGTTCCTTAGTCGTACACACACAGTTGTTGGCTATATTTAAAACACTGATCCCTTTTTTCTCTCCAATCCTTCTTTTTGAATATTGTGGCATAGATGGTTAAAGGACTGGTCTTGTATACAGGAGACCCTCCATTCAAAACACATTACCGGTTTGCAACAACAAGTAAACAGTAATAGCAAATGGCCTGTCCAATACAATGTCGTAGGTAGCTTAGTTAACTTGAGTGGCTGCACACATTTGTTTTTCAAACTTCTCAGTATTTCTTTCCATGTTGTTATGTTATATTCTATTTTAGGATGAGATGATCATACACCAAAGGGTATAGTAACAGACAAGATACAATGTCCAGATTTGTCTGGTATCTGTGCTGCGGGTACAACCTCTGGATGAACCGACACAGACCCTCCAGCTCATTACTCTTCCTGGTTTTGTTCTGTCTTCCCAGTATTTGTTTGATAATGGTCGTGTGGATGACGTTTTCTCAGACTCGTACTACACTCGCTTCGCTCAAAGTCTGCACCAGATACTCGAGCCATGGAGACCGACGGTGCACCCATTAGGTGAGGGAGCCGAAGGATCTATGAAAGGATCATAGAAGAGCCACAAACCGTACACTGCATCCCACTACCATCTCCTTAAATCATTCATTTAAGTAGCAAGCACTGGTTCTACAGATCCCTTCAAGCATCTTGATTCATTAGTATGATCACATATATATAATCAGGAGTGTTTGGCACAAAGACCGAATTGTCCCTGCATTCTATAAGGTATTGCAGCATTTCCATACCACGGTCCTTGACTCGCACACTTTTATCTCTTCCCAATGGTGCTAATGGAAAGCAATATGTCCCACTCTTCATATCTGCAAGCCTATTCGCAAGTCAATAGCTTCATCTTACATTCATCTTACGTCTTTTATTTTAATTACAGGCAGAGACATGCTGATTGAATCTGTGGGGTTATTTAGCAGCTGCTGTTAGCAACTACTGCGACCAAAGATCATTTACATTTAACTGATCACTTGACAACGTATTCATTTCAATAGTTCATTAGTTTGATCGATGTCTGTCGGCCAGGATTGAAGACCCTTGTCATGCCTGCCTCTTTCAGGCTACGTCATCCCAAGTCATGTGACGGAGGAGATGCTGTGGGAGTGTAAACAACTAGGAGCACATTCTCCCTCGACATTACTCACAACGCTAATGTTCTTTAACACTAAGTAAGTCTCACACACAAACACACACACACACAGACATACACACACTCTTGGGGTTTCACAGAACAATCTATCATCTAATCGATCGTCGGTTGTCTTGGCACAGTGCATTAATCAACGGTGGCAATGCAGATTCTACACCCTATCGTCTGCCTCTCCATGTCCACATAGTGTTTTTTTCCCGAATGCCTCGACCCCTCTTGAATGGTTTCCAAATGGAAGAGACGCCTATACAAAACCCACAGTGCTGAGCGTCTTTTTCCCAGAGTGCTTTGGTCTTTTTGTGTGGCTGCTCCAGGCGCTTCAGGTTGATGGTCTCTGCATTTTTCAGAATCGTGATGCTGTCAACACTTTCGCAACACTTTTACCCCCAGTCACCCAATCATAGATTACAGATCAGAGAACTATCAAACAAACATTAGGTAAATTAAAGAGAAGGTTGGTACAAATAAATGATAGAACGATGATAGTTCTATTTTAGACCTTTTTTTGAGAATGTATCATTGTCACACTTTTTGGGAGTAGTTGAAGACTACTCAAATGCGGCAGTTGTGAATGCCCTAAGACCCACACACACTACTCTATGCTTTCTAAACCATTTTGTTTTACCTCGTCACCATCTCTGCCCAGGTATTTCCACCTGACGACAGTGGAACAGCATCTTAAGGTGGCCTTCTCCAAGGTGCTGAGGCACACCCGAAAGAGTCCCAACAACCCCAAAGACAAGAGCACCAGCATCCGATACCTGAAGGCCACCGAGAGGTTAATCGGGCAGAAAGGTGAGCCTCCACTCAGTGGAGGCTGTGTGCAGCCTTAAGTAGACAGGGCCCTGACATCACCTGCTGTGGCGGCTGACGGCACGTCTCAATGTCTGTGTTGCAGTGACGGATGACATGTACTCTGAGCAGCTGGAGGACCCAGAGAGCCCGCTACGCTGTCCCATCAAGCTATATGACTTCTACCTCTTCAAATGGTGATTATGTGGACTAAAAGGACACAACGTAACCGGGGCCGGAGTCATCCATTGTACGTTTGTGAATGTCGCTCTGATCTAAATCTCTTCTTTCCTTTCTTGCTGTCTCTCTTCAGTCCACAAAGCGCTAAGGGCCGCAACGACACTTTCTACCTGACGCCTGAGCCTGTAGTGGCGCCCAACAGCCCCATCTGGTACTCCACCCAGCCCATCGTCAGAGAGCAGCTGGAGCACATGCTCGCCCGCATCCTGGTCGTCCGGGAGATCCAGGAAGCCATCACAATGATCGTCAACTTGCAATAAGGAAACGTGGCCATCACACTACACCACCGACTCATGAACATGGACATCGTTTGTTATCACCCTGTCTGCATATCCTGATGCACTTGTGGACCATGCAGACGGAGAACGCAGCTTGCAGGTTCTGCCTTTCTTTTGGGCATAACCCTGAAGTCCCGATTCCTCCTGAATTTTCTTCGCCAAAGGATGCAGTACTGCTAATCTTCATTTAATACGTTTTTTATTGGACCTGAACTCATTAATTTAAATCCATAATAACTGTTGGTTACCAATAGTCTGGAATTATTGTTTTCTTAGTTTTTTATCTGTAATATTGCGTACATAATTTCACTTGTTTGCCTGTTCCATGCTGCTTTTGATCTGTTCATCCACGTTCTACATGTTCTATCCTTTTTTAATTGTTCACTTCGTTCACACCCCTGCCTTGCTCATCGTTCTGTCACAGCAAATGCCTCGGCCGTGTATGGGCTGAACCAAGTAGCCATGTGTAGGTTGTACGCCCTCTCGAGGATGCCCTGATTCTCTGTTAGCCGACTCGGCCTGCAAACCGTAAACTGTCCCCTACATCCAGAAGGGTTGAACTCTGCCGACTTGTTCCTTCGGATCAATTCCCCCGAGGTCATAGCACTACTTGGCATCTAATGTCTCCCCTTTACATTTACATTTAGGGCATTTAGCAGACGCTTTTATCCAAAGCGACTTACAATAAGTACATTTGAAGTGAAATAATATATCGCTGTCTCCCAAGACATGGACTTCCTTGCAACAACCTGCACTTACGTAGCGCTGCCACAGAGAGGACCTCCAGCACAGCAGGGAACAGACAGACTGTTTCTGTATCTCCTGCCTCAAGACCCAAGACCTTTCTGTCAGGGGTCCATTGTATCATAACGGTTGATAACTCTGCAAGTGAAAAAAATGACTCAAAGACTTCAAATAAGTTAGCGCTCATTGTTCTATAATGTATGATATTCAAACAACCTTTGTGTACTGTAATAAGTCATCTAAGGAGAATGGTAGTGCCTGTGTGTTTTGAAACATGACCTTTTTGTACAGCCGCTATGCTGGGAGTTTCTATTTTGTCCGTTATGTGATTAGTGATAAACATAATTACGATACAAACATGAACAAAGGGAGCAAGATTTAAAAAAAAAAAAAATTATAATCACGTTTATATCTGGCAAAGTAGAAAGATTATAAAAATGTATGTTTTAGAATAGTATAGCAGTCAGCTTTCCCACAGTTCTGGTCGTATATCCACACATCAGAAACCAGTTTGACAGGATGAACAGGTTCTACCTCCATACACAATGCTGTAGCTCTGGTTATTAGCTGACTCTCGCCCTTAGGACTCCGATCTGGCCCATATGGAACATCCTCTCAAATGACATTCGCTCAGTAAAGAAAAACTAGAAAGGTTTTATTTAGGTACCAATCTGAAATGTGTCTTTCGACTAAGGCTTGAAGGGAACATTTTCAAAGTTCTGTTTTGTTGGTTTGGGTTCCGACGACGTTTGTGGAAGCTGAAGAGAAGCGGGCAGTATTCTCCTCAGTAGGTTCCTGGGGTCCAGCAGCTGTTGAACGTTGCTCAGTGTTTGGTCTGGCTGAGCTCTTGGTGGTTGATGCTGATGGCTCCTCCTCGCTCTGTTTCCCTGACCCGATGAGCCCCGGATGCGGACCTGACTCCGGCCGCTGTTGAATGGCACTCCTTTACTCTGTGGACCGCTGGGGTAATGGGGAGAGATGCGTGACACACTGGGTTCAAACACTTTTGTGACGTATGAAATTGTGTTTAATTGCTCTTGTCATTTGGTTGGATGACGACGCATCGCTGGAATGTGTACGGAGGTTTCAGAGGGAAGCTTTTTTTTTTTTATCCTCACCTGTCAAGATTTGCCACTGTGCCTCTGCTCAGCCAGTTGAGCAGACATTGATGAACCAGTGCATACTGCTCCTTCAAAATAAACGGGTGACAAAGGAAAGCTTCGCTTTGCAGTTCACACATACTTTCACAGCCTCAATAGAAAGGACTCACAACATGCCACATGTGACTGTTTTTTAATTGTTTTCTAAGCAGTTTGTTTCCCCCCTGTTTTGTTAATAGCCACATACTGACACCTTACTGATAATCACATCCTAGCAGTTGATCAAAGCATACCAACCACGTTCTGGACCGTCCACAGCCGGTGCATCCGCAGGTCCTCCACAGCCGCCCGGATGTCCGGACGCACGCCTCGCTCACACAGCTGCATCAGCCACAGCAGCGTTACAAAGGCCCCCGATCTGCCAACGCCAGCGCTGAAGTGTGTCCAAATAATTGTGAACTTAAAGAAATTAAGCCTTCTTTGGTTAACAGACGGACTTGGGTGAATGAAGTGATACGTCCACCTATTCTAAGTCCCATCACTTTGGTATTGTCTGATGCTGTATTGGTCATTCATTTTCATACATTTTATATTTTAGATGGGCTGATAATGACTTTTATGATACCTCGCCTGCTGCCATATGTTAAATATGAATTCACTTTTGGATGGCTCCTGGTTTTAAACGTTATCGTCAAACGTTTATACATTATACAAACTGAGTGCCTAATGATTCATAGCCAGGACCACACTACTACTAATCTCATTAGTGTATAGTAGAGCAGTGGGATGAAGATCACCGGGACAGATATATCAGGCAGATGTTGATTGGGTAAAAAAAAAAAAAATCGACAAAAACTTTTTGCGTACAAATGTTCAAGTAGGGGTGGGGTCACGGGCCAAAAAGGTTTTGGGAGCCCTGTCTGGATGGTCGTACCTGCAATGCACTATGGCAGGCCCCAGCCGCGGCGTTGCTTCTATATGCTGCCGCACATGCTCAGCTAGACCACAGAGGGCTGAGGTGTCTCTAGGAACCCCCCGGTCGGGCCAGGAAGGGTAGTAGTAGTGTGTAACTACTTTTTCTGTTGGATATCCTCTCTGAAAAACATTTTTTGTAAATATTAATGGTTCATTTGCTACACTACATGACAAGTCCAGACACATTATTGGCAATATAATCCATCATGCAGCAAAATGTAACATTTATTAATCAACCTTGTTTATATTTGTACTATTTAACAGATGCTTTCATCCGTAACGACTTGTCGTAAGTGAGCAGGCAGGGGTAATGTCCCGATAACATCCATCCGGGGGATTCATTTTTTATCCAAAGGCATCTTGCTCACGGACATTGGAATCTTTCAGCTTGGAAACTGACCCACTATATCATGCCCAAATGTTTTGATCGATATTTCGTGTCGGTATGAACAACGGTTGCTCGGATAGATAGAAGATGATAAATGTGCCATATTATGTTACCTGCTTCAGATTAATGGTGGTGATGGAAACATGTGGACCCTGGTTGCAGGACACCGTGTTGACTTGGAAAGGCCCATGATAAACGGTTCCTCTGGCCTTAGACCAGTATTGATCACATAGCACCTAGAGAAGTAAAGAAAACCTTTTAGCGTGTCAGTCAGAGCTTTATCACGGTAATATATCAATAAGGAGCAGGGTGGGAAGAAGCCTCAGTGAAATTAGAGACGTAAAGGAGGTTCCAATGGGAAGAAGAAACCCCAGGGAAAGAGAAACAGGGAAAGCGTAGAAAAAAGCTCAGGCCCCGGATTCTTAATAAACAGAGCTATCCCACTCAGTCCAGAGGGAGTGCAGTGTTGTTTTCTCACCACGTCCTTGTGCCGCAGGGCGGTCACCATAACAATTATACTGACGTTCTGCTCCCAGACCATCCTCCAGAAGTCAGTCATGGTGCTGCGTAAAGGGCCCTGGGTGCAGATGAAGTCTCTCTCCGAGCTGCCGCCCTGCACACAGTTGACGATGGTTCAACAGGAACCCTAAACAAAATGGCTCACAGGAGCTCCATGAAGAAACACATGAAGCCAGACAACAAGTTCATATTAGTCCCATGTGATCGCCTGGATGCAGTGGAAGGGGTCATACTGCACGGCGAGGGGTGGCAACGAGAAGCCACCATTCGATTGAACGTCATTGGAGGATTTTCTTACAGGCACAAAGTTTGCGTTGATATAGTCACCATTGGGCTGGGCGTCCTGCAGGGATAGCCTCACCCGACAGTGGTCATCTGTTAACCCAGGGACAGGACCGAGATGGCGAGCGTTTCAATAGCAATTCATCACGCAATGGTTGAATGCCCCCCCCAACACACACACTTGGTACTTACATGGCAGGATGTGGGGGTAGCGGTTCTTCTCCTTATTAACCTCCAGTTCCCCTGCCCTAGTGGGCAGTTCTTTGCCAACATCATTTAGCTCCTTCATGGAAATGAGGCGAAGGATACAATTATTACCCAGACTTTCAGTTTTTTTCACATTTTTCCTGGTGGTTTTACTGTACAGCAGTACCTCAAACTCCTGCTTAAAGCCCATGTTGTCGTTGACAGAGAGTGATTGACATCGTAGCTGGAATTCCTGTCTAATGTGCGCTTTTGAGAAAGTTCGAATTCTGTGAAATACATAAATGCAGTATTACAGTGTTGTTAAACACAAGGAAACGAAATAATCTAGTCATTTGACAAATGAATTGTCAGGTCTTACCTCATGTCTCTCTGAAAGGACCTCCAACTTTATATAGGACTGAAGTTTAGAAAGAGAGAGGATGTTTCTCTGCACTTTTCTCAAACTGTAATTCGCGTGGTCCTAGCCGTGTTGTGTCGTATTTTACCCTCTGCTGTGCTGCCCTCTTGGCCTCAGGTCGCCCTTGAAAAGGAGATTTTTAATCTCAATATATTCAACCTGGATAAATAAAGGTCAAATGAAATATACCAGTTCTAACCAAAAGTGTTTTTTGTCATTGTAAAACCATTGTTAGATGGAGCGACTGAAAAACTGAAAAAGTCTTCAGGTAGCAGATATGTTCCCTCCCCCGGTATGGAACTTTAATAATAATAATAATAATCATAAAACATATAAAAAAAAAAAAATGGAAATTAACTTGAAAATGAGTTAGCATGAAACGACAACAGATAAATACATGCATACAAATATATACATTATTCAATAGCCTTCTAACTCCCAACACGGCACTCGTGTTGGGAGTTAGAAACTGTACAGAAACTGCCCAAACAGGTTCTAAAAAACAAACAATAGTAGCTTGATATATAAGTCTGTTGCAAGCTGTTGTTACCTTCAGATTGGAGGCTTGGTTGTTGTTTTAGCTATCTCTGAGGCCATATGGGAAATAAATAGGACTACACCTTTCCATGGTATCTCAACAGTGTCTGGTTCCAATAATACTTCCTTCACAGGGAAATTCTCGTTCTCTCTGTCTCCCTCCCTCTCTCTTCCTTCATGCAAAAAAAGGGGGATGGGTGGAGGGTGGAGACAGAGAAAGGGGTGGAGAAAGTTCTGAAGTAGGTTATAGTAGTATAACCTTTACAGGTGTTCAGGTGTATATCTAGCTTATTATATAAGTATCTGATGCCTCTTCTGAATTAGAATCCATATTATAAAATAAACTATTGTTAACATAGTCAGTACATTTGAAAACATGGAAATTAAAATTCACACACACACACACACACACACACACACACACACACACACACACACACACACACACACACACACACACACACACACACACACACACACACACACACACACACACACACACACACACACACTGACCTGTTTCTGTTACTTTTTATATTATGGAATACGGTTCAGGCGCACAGGTTTGCTGTGCATCTTCCCTGTTTGATTGTAAGCATGTTGACCTTCTGGTGAACTTAATCTTCCCTTTTCTGTCAGTTAAATTGAGGACTATGTACTGTGCTGGACCAACGATGCCATTTATATCAGGCTCAGGGAGCATCATGAATTGTAGCGTTATCCCGGTCTACCACAACGCAATATCCGGTCTCTAACTTCGGTCTGTAATAACGGGTGTAAAGTAAACAGCCTGTGTACACCCGTTAACATTTCCCGGAGCGAGAAGAATAAGAACATGACAACAACAAAAAAACAACAACAACAAATAGAGTAAATATGACGTTTTATGAGCAAATTAACAAAGGAATATCCACAATATGTAACGGAAACTGTGATATCCCTCGTACCTCTCGCCACTAAACCACAACACACACCTGAAAGTCCCGCCCAGTTTCGCACAAACAATAACGCTCATGTAGGGCCCCTTCCCAGGCGTTACGGTCCGCCTGGGAAGGAGACGGGTTTATAATCATCAACACACACACACACACACACGCACACACGCACACACACACACACACACACACACACACACACACACACACACACACACACACACACACACACACACACACACACACACACACACACACACACACACACACACACACACACACACACACACACACACACACACACACACGACTTTGTTGTCGTTTGCGCGCCTGCGCAGTCAGGAAGCAAGGAATCGAAACTGAAATGGAACACGGAAGAAGACATGAGACGCTGCAGAAGAAAGTAGCCTTTGCTTTTTATTGATTACCTGCTAAAATTTTGTCATTGAGTGTTGAAATCCTTATCACTAGGCATTGGTGGCTTTATAGGGGACAAAAACAATCAGTTCGTAACCCTCAACCATTGTCCCTGTTTGAAAGTGTCTACTTTCGTGTCTGTGTGCGTGTGCGTGTGCGTGTGCGTGTGCGTGTGTGTGTGTGTGTGCGAATTGTGGTTTAAGATATCTGCTCATGCCAGGATCGAGGATAACCGACACTAATATATTCAACGTCAGTTATTCGTTATCTTTTTACTCCCAGTGTTGTGGCAAGGCAAATACTGAGACATCTTTGGATAGAATTAATACTTCTTGTTTACTTGCTGGATAAGCTTTGCTAAATTGACCCTTGCTCCCAATGGAATCTATCTCAGTATACGCTTTCTTCACTCTGGACACTTCTGTCACCTGTTGTTAAAGGATCTGAAGCGACCCGTGACCAGGTCCAGTCCGACCACCACACACAGTGCAAGGATGGCAAGGATGACAAGGGGGTACAATTCGAGTGCTCAAAGTCCATTCAGGCGAAGGTAAGTTTAAAGGTCCCATTGCATGCTACTTTATGGATGCTTTAATATAGATATTATTGCCTGGGCCCCTAACACAGTATTTGAAGACATTCCTGAAATCCAGCCGTGGTGCACAATTACAGCTACTACGAGCCAGTCGCACATTGAGCAAATGAGGAGTGAGGCGGGTCAAGGAGGAGGGTGGGGTGTTGCCCTGAGCAGCTTGCGGCCACGGTACCATGCGCTCTTTTTTACAATGGATGTATCGCAATGGCGAGGCGCACAGTCACGGCCTTTGGCCGTGTTCTGTAAATATTCTAGAACACTCCAGGTGCTCCGGCGGGATTCCTGGAGCTCTATATCTTAATAATATCATATTATACATAGATATCTATATCATATAATATTTCATTAATAAATACACAGGATCAGATGTTAAAATCCCTTGTGCCAAAATCCAAGGAAAACACATATTCAGAAGCCCCTGTCCAAACTAACCTTATAAGCACACTGGCTACTGAGTTACCAACCAAAGGTGAAAAACACGAGACAACTAGCCCAACTAACAGCAGTAAATACAGCAGTAAGCAGAATATCATTGGGGTTATCATGTGGGCACCCTCTTTCACAGATGTTTCGTTAAGTTAGGCCCACGACACCTCCTGAAGGCTTAACAATGAAACCAGCGTCCCGGATTCACCCCCCTCAATGCTGCCACCACATTGCCACATTTAATGCATCTAAACACTCTTTCCTTATTATCATGGCCAAAAGCTGTGTGTGCCTACAGATGAAATTATGAATCTCAAATTACTGCGTCGGGTTCTCCGACGTCACTGGTTCTTCCACGTCCACATCAATCTGAAGTAGACTGAACCACGACATGGAGCAGAAAGGGATTGTTGCCCACGATTGTTGACCACGATTGTCTCCCGCCGGAGCCTCGCTGCTGAGGGACCACTGCCTCGGCAGCTGGCATCGGGCAGCGGGCAGCGCTTAGGCACCACCCCCTCCTGCAGCGGGCAACGCCGAGGCGGTGGTCCCTCAGCAGCGGGCAGCGGGAAGCGGGGCTCAAGCGGGAGACAATCGAGGGCAACAATCCCTTTCTCCTCCACGTCGTGGTTCATGTACTTCAGGGAGTCAAAGCCAAAGTTCCTTTCCCCGAATTCCTTCTCAACCATGCACCAATACACCAACAGCAGAACGGTTATCCAAATAACAAAGAAGTGTACAACACTTGCGTTACAGTCCTGGAGCTCTATATCTAAATAATATCATATAATAAAAAGATATCTATATCATATAATATATGTTATCACGGCCAAAAGCTGTGTGCACCTCCAGATGATATTATGAATCTCAAACGACTGCGTGGGGTTCTCCGACGTCTCTGGTTTTTCCACGTCCACATCAATCTGAAGTAGTCAGTAGACTGAACCGCCCGCTGCCCGCTGCCCGCTGCCGGGCGGTGGTGCCTCGCGCTGGGGGGCAGCGGGGGTCTCCTCCATGTCGCAGTTCATGTACTTCAGGGAGTCGAAGCCAAAGTTCCTTTCCCCCAATTCCTTCTCAACCATGGCTGAGATAACCCCAACTACATTCTCGTTGTGGAAATACCAGAGACGTCAAAGAACCGACGTGTATTGCGCCATAACACCAACAGCAGAACGGTTATCCAAATAACAACACTTGCGTTACAGTGTGTGTAATCACACACACACACAAACACACACACACACATGTGGCGGTCGTAGCTCATTGTCTCATTGGTGGGTCAAATTCCCTGGGCGGGCAAGGCAGAGGAAGGGGAGGTAGCTTGGCCCCTTATGACGACATATGGGACCACATTCCAAATCAGTGCTCCTGATCTTCCATTTTTTCAAAGGCGAACAGGATACCTAGTCCTCGTTTTACACCGAACGCAAGTTTTAGCCACTTGGGGACGATAGGCAGGCTACGGGAACTCCTATTAATGTTAGACTTGTGGAGTGCTAGGCTTGTTGTTATATGCTGGGGGACGGGTGATGATTTGGAGAAAGGAGCCAAGTAGGGTGGTTCCTATGGTTCATTTTCTCTGACCCTTTTTTCTATGTCTTTTTTTAAGGACTGAGCATTCTTTTTGGAAGACTCCTTCCAATTTAGGAGCCCGGGGGACACTCCCCTTCGGCTCAAAATCTCGTCAGAGAACCGGGACAAAAAAGCAAATTAGCCTTGCTGAATGGAAGCAGGTGGAAAAGATGAAGATACTCAAACAGATCGCGGAAGAAAAGGACGTGACAAAGAACCCCATACATCGAGTCAGTTCACCGGCTTTTGAAAAACCTGGTAAGATTGGTTACATATTTAAACAGCCACAAGAATTGCAAACCACATGCATGTACACCCTACCACCACCGAGTGGCAGTGTGGACTATCATTGGGTACCAAATGTTTTCAAATTATATCACGTCAATGTTACCTCATTTGGATAATTCCTGACCGTTTGTGGATTGGGCAATGGTTTCAGTCATTTCTGTATTGGTTGTGGCACATGACACAATACTCATCATGCCTATAACAGCCCTAACTCTATATTGTGAAACGAACGCCAGATTATTCATATGGTAGCTGTATCATGTGAACTCCCTTCAGAAGAAGAAGGTATTTGCTGATGATTAGAGATGAATTATTGCTACAAAGAAGTGATGCAGACAAGAGGAAACCACCCTTCTTTTAGCTTTGTTATCAGAACAACGTTGCATATATTAATTGTTTATTGATTCTTGGCCAAAGACCGGCTGCCCATCCTTATTGCAGGAGCGGAGATTCAAGTATTGGCATGCTTTTTCTTCTTCCCTCACACTCCACTGTATTTCTGCGCATACTGCAGCACTGTGGAGGTGTATGTGTGTGTGTGTGTGTGTGTGTGTGTGTGTGTGTGTGTGTGTGTGTGTGTGTGTGTGTGTGTGTGTGTGTGTGTGTGTGCGTGTGTGTGTGGAACAGGTTTCTCTGTGTGCCTGAGAGATGGTGCGATGATGGTGACTCATCCATGGTTTGTGTGTGCATTTTTGTTTGTGTGTGTGTGTGTGTGTGTGTGTGTGTGTGTGTGTGTGTGTGTGTGTGTGTGTGTGTGTGTGTGTGTGTGTGTGTGTGTGTGTGTGTGTGTGTGTGTGTGTGTGTTTGTGTGTGACTGACTATACCTGTGTGAGAGAGTGAGAGAGGGAAGGCAGCCAATGGTATAAATGAGCCATAACAAAGCCTTTGCTTCACATCGGAACACTGCAGTCCAATGTTGCGAGGCAGATTTCTCAAATACACCTAACGCATTCTGCTCAAAGAAACATTGATTTGAGCACCTGCTGGATGCAAACAATAACCATCCCTTTAAGCCAGAGGTCGATGACATTCAGTTAGATGAGGTGCAGTAACATCCTAATGGTGGCCTTA
Source organism: Gadus macrocephalus (assembly GCF_031168955.1). Lineage (NCBI taxonomy): Eukaryota > Metazoa > Chordata > Actinopteri > Gadiformes > Gadidae > Gadus > Gadus macrocephalus. Next base: position 13,017,485 of record NC_082382.1, read on the forward strand.
AGACACAGTTATAGATAGTCGAGCAACACGAGACAAAATCGATCCGGTCAAATAAAATTGTGATTGTTCAGCTTCCGCCTTGCTGTTGTCAATTCGAATCATGTTGCTGGGATAATGAAACAGTTCTTTTTCCCCAGCCACCTCAGGATCTTTAACTTCTCGGACCTTTCCCAGCAATAAGAAAGATAAAGCAGTGAGTACAACATCTGACGCTTGGGTCTTTAATTGCTCTTTGTGGTAATGAGAGTGGAACCGATTGGAGAGACACAGTGTGTACCGTGTCGTACACACAATACAAAACAAGATTACCTTTAAAATTACCATTTAGATGATTTTTGTAATTAATCATGTTTCACCTTCTTTAAGCTCTCCCCCATAACCCCATTCGTTGACTATACAGCTATTCATCAACGTTATTTTTACTCGACATCAGAGTAGAATAGTGGGAGGATAAAGGGAGAGGCCTTGAAGCGATCATTGATTGCAGGTTTAAGAAAGGAAATTGATTAGGGTGTGAGTTGTCTAATACATTGGAAGACACAGGTGTTTCAGGGCTGTTCCATGCACCTTTGTAGTTTGATAAAGGCATTGAATCATGCAGGATCAGCAGTTTACCCTCAGACCTCGGAGTCACATGAAAATGAGCATAGGCCAGGAGTGGATCTATGTGTAACCATGCACATTTTTACATAACAGTGTTATGCTGTTTCAGAAAACCTTCAGGCTTTAAGCATTCTGGTACCGTATGGGTTTTCAACAGTCTGTGTACTGTATACGATTTGGAATGTTTATTTTTTTTAGTTTACTGAAAGGGCAAAATGCTTGGTCAAAATGAAAAATAAACATCATTATCATGACATAATAAAGGCCTACCTGTCAGATAGAGCATACTGAGCATTGCTTTGGAAGGCCTCGTCCTCCGCAACCCTTTTTATGTGTGTTGGGCCACAAGGTTCTATTTTGGCTCCACCATTATTCTCTATCTACATGCTGCCTCTTGGACACATCATTCAGAAACACAATGTCGCTTTTTACTGCTAAGCAGCTGACACGCAGTTATACCTCCCATTGAGACCTTGTGAACCTAATTGCCTAGCTGTCCTAGCAGACTGCAATAATGACATTCAATGCTAAAAGTGACAACATTTCCTCCAGCTCCATTTGAAAGCCGGTGGTTAATATGAATGGCCCTAGCCTTGGCTATCTGTCGGCCAATAATTATCCAGACTGTATGAAACCTTGCTTTGACTTTTGACCCAGACCTAACGTTCAAGCCACATCTCTAAAAAGGAGTCTAGTCATGTTTTCTACAGATAAGAACCATCTCCAAAGCTAACCTCTTCTTCCTTCACACTGATGTTGAAGAAGCTGAGGCGTGCCTTTGTCTTTTCTCAACCAGACTACTTCAACTTGTGTCTTGCTGGCTTCAGCCAAAAGGCCCTCTCCCCCATTCAGTTAGTCCAGAATGCAGCAACTGCAATAGAGGACAGCACATTACCCCATTCTTTTCTGCCCTCCCTTGGCTCCCCATTAAGTACAGAATTAATTTAAGAATTCTACTAATTACTTTTAAACCTCATGAGGTATGTCCCCAAGCTACAGTTTTGACCGGTTTGATCCCTGTGAGCCAGGATATAGCCTTTAGGTCCTCAGGGGGAGCAAACTGTTCCACAATTTAGGCAAAAACCAAAAGATGAGCGGGCGTTTGCCGTTATGGCTCCCAAGCTTTGGAACACAGTGCCAGCAACCATAAGGCAATGTGATTGAAATCCCTTCTGAAAACACAACATACTGTGGTGTTGTCCTTTTTGCTGCCATACATGCATTTTTATGATATTTGATACTTAATTATTATTGTATTATTTATTCATATTTAGTCTAGTTTACTGATAAGATGTTGTTTGAATGTTTTTGGACATTTTTAGTATCCTTCAAGAAAAATTACACTTTGTTTGTTGACTTATCCGCTTGTTTTACCATACAAACACAGTGTAAAGGCAGTTTTATAGAGGTGCTATATAAATAAAGTTATTGTTATAACTATAATGACTATAAATTACCCTTAAGACAGCACACTATAGAATCTTCTCAGTATTGCCACAGGCTCACTATTACATTTGATGAGATCATTCTACCATCTTCTGCTAATGTCATTCTATTGTAACATTAGCACTCTTTGTCATTATCGTTGTGTTGCTTCAGTCTATTTGCTTATATTTCATTTTAATTTAGCAGTTAACACAAGACCAAAGTCAGACTGAAAAAATAAGACCAGTGGGGCACCCATCACTTGTAAGCCCGGCCATGGCAAAGAGCAGAGCCATCGAAGAAAAGAGGAAAGAAATAGAGAAGGTACAACACAACACACACACACACACACACACACACACACACACACACACGCACACACACACACACACACACGCACACACACACACACACACACACACACACACACACACACACACACACACACACACACACACACACACACACACACACACACACACACACACACACACACACTAGTTCTGTGGAATAAATAATACATATCGGCCTGGAATAGTAGTTTTCTTACTAGTGGGGTGCTGTCTGCTATACCAGAGTCCACATGCCTATTATCTTCTTGATCAGTCTGAATTAATCTGTTTACTGCTTTACTTTTACTACACTAGCCAGAAGACAATTGTTTTCAATGAATTTATCTGAACTAAGAAGGATGAAGAAAAAACTGAACAAAATGTTTAACGGAAAATAAAACTTAAACCTAACATGTTTGACACAAAGGTTATGGACCAGGACTGTCACACCAGTTTATTCAGGGGTTGATGTGGACATAACAGGTTGATTTAACAGGTCTACTACTGATGCTTCAGAGCAGTACGAGAACGGCTTTTATTCACACCAGAGTCCATATTTTAAATGGGTTAAAATTGAAGTTAAATGAAAAGTAGGTTAAGTAGAAGACACATTGATAAACATCCAAATAAAAATTGTCAACAGCACGGATGTAGTTGAAAAACCACGACCAAATAGTGGCGTGGGGGATCTCACACACGTGCTTGAAAAGCAAGCTTCCAGGTGACGGCACATCACATGAGGCCCGGTGCGTAGTGTGTGAGCGAGTGTTTCTCTCAATCCACTTCAAATTAAGAGAAGGTCTCTTATTTTCCTATCTCCATGGTTACAGCAGAAAGTGGGCTCTTTCAGAAAGCAGACTGGATACAGGTCGCCTCACACAGCCTGGCATGTGCAAGGTGCACGGTGCACGCGAGTGGGCACGCGTGCACACGCAAGCCTAAAAAAAGAAACCGGCAAATGATCACGCACATCGTCCCTGTGTGATGAACCGACGCTGTGAGGAAAGATGAAATGGATGCTAATCTATCCGGGCTATCTCAAGCCTTAGTGCTGTGCAGTTCAAAGGCCCGCCTCCGAGCAAAACAAAAGAAGGCCAACGAGACGGTGTGTTTGTGTGTGCGTGTCAATGTGTTTTTTCCAGGTTTATCAACGGGACTGTGGCACGTTCAGCCGGGTGGTGAAGAAGCTGGTCTCCAAGGACCCCTCGTTAGTGCCTCCCATCCGCTTCGCTGTGCAGGAAAATCTCAAGGAGATAGGCCTGCGCTGTGCTGCAGCCATGGACCAGTTTATAACCCAGTATGACCTGAGTGCAGCCTCCCAAGAGATGCAAACACACACACACACATAAACACATATGCCCCTCGGTTTTATTTTTATTGTTAGTCTGTGTGTGTGTGTGTGTGTGTGTGTGTGTGTGTGTGTGTGTGTGTGTGTGTGTGTGTGTGTGTGTGTTTTTGTAAAGCCCAGTTCAAATGTCCAGATCTTAGTTGTGTCTCTGTGTTTTATAAAGAAGATGCACCAAAAATGGCATTTTGTATATCTTTATAGTATTAGTGAATCACATTCACCATATATGGTTTATTCAATTTCAGAAGGTAAATGCTTATGCTAGAAACCATGGTATTGCGCAACATGTGATGATCCATTTTATTTTCATGTGGGTTGAGTTGAGCAGGAAGTTGATGAAGAGAGGGTAGACACCTGACATTGAAAAGGGTCTTTCGATCACTTTACCAACCGCTGTTTTCAACAACCACATACCAGTAAGCTTGGACATTAACTGGCACCCTTCTGGTTATTCATTGTAATACACTTTATTTCCATATAGGACGACAACATTAAAAGGTACATGCAAATCCTCCTATCTCTACCCTGTCTTATACAAATAAGGATTCTTAAGTTACAAAATATATTTATATAAATATGTAAGACAATATGTACATAACATTTACATTACCACATCCAATACTTTAAAGACATTTTTATTTCTATTTTTGTTTACTTTATATACATTAAACAGGTATCGATAATTTATTGTCACTATTAATTTGTCCTTTATTTATCCAACTAAAAATAATAAGTATTAAAAAAAGAAGTATGTTGAAGAAAAGAAGACAGGACCGTACCTGACGTTACTTTGCCTGATAGAACAAGGAGTTGAGGCCTATCTAGCGACCTGCCATTGGTAAAGCATGGAGAGCAGTCTATGTAGAGCACATGGTGTAACAGACTATTTACATAAGGTGATAACTTGGTCTGCGAGCCAACACTTTTCCAGCAGCTTTTGGATTCCACTGGGGCAAACTAAGTCGCAGCTCAGTACCTACCCCACAGTTTTCTCCATTCATATCGCACAGCTTTCACTATTCCAACACGATATCTCTCGATGTGTTCTCCTCTCGGTAGGTTTACGCCAATGTGTTCAGAGCACTGGCCTGTGAGCAGAGGCTGGCCAACACAGCCCAGGTTCTACAGTGATACAAAAAACTCCCCTTTTGACATGTTGAAAGGACTCTCTGGTGCAAAGGGTATAAACTCTCTCTCGCACACACACGCACAGACACACGCACACACATTAGCCAGTTATTTGAGACCAGACCAGACTATATGCACGATTACCGATCAAACAGATCCTTATTTAGCTGTCCCTTGATTTGAGTCTGCTGTGTAACCCCTCTTCTCGCGATAACGTCATACTTTGTAGGTGTACACAAACAAGAGTTGTGTTAGATCACAAACGGCAGGAATCTGCCATTTCCTTTCTTCATCATCCGCTCCACCCTCAGTTTCTCTCCATTTTACTGTACACGCAGTCCCTGTCCACCATCTCTCTTACACATCCCACTCCCTGCTCCCTCCCACACATCCTTCTCTCTCCCGCTCTCCAGTCCCCGCATCCTCTCCCTCACATCTAGGAGATGGCACAGTTCTTGCTCTTTCTCCTTTGGCGGGTGTGCATCTGCCCGTGGAGGGGTCCATGCAGGGGCGCGTGGTGGCCCGGCATCCCGGAAGGGCTGTAGCGGTGCCGGAGCTCCTCGTTGTTGATGTAGCGCAGCTGCACGGGCCGCGGGATGGCCTCCCCCTGGAAGTAGGCGTCGTCCTCCTCCGACTCGGAGCTGGAGGAGCAGCTCGAGCACCAGGGGTCCGCCCCCTCTCGGTAGCCCTCGGCCCAGAGCGGCCCGCCCTGGCCCGGGCCCGGGCCCTGCGGCTGCCAGCCCGCGTTCTGCAGGGTGAGGTCCGAGGTGGTGCGGGGGCAGGGCCGGTGCTGCTGCTGCTGCCTGTAGGCGCCCGGCGCCAGGCCCAGCAGCAGCTCCCTGGCGGCGTGGCCGCTGGGGAAGCGGTCGTAGTCCTCCTGCACGCGGCGGTGCGGCGGCTCCGCCACGTGGGCGGGCCGGTCGGCCACCAGGTGCAGGGCGTTGTCAGAGCGGGAGCGGCGGGAGCGCTTGTGGTGCCGTCCGCTGCGGTGCTGGCTGTTACCGTGGTTACCGCGGCGGTGCTTGCGGCTCCTCGGTTGCGGTTGCTGTTGCTGGGATACGGGTTCCTGCCCGTTAGGGTGCCGGCGAGGGGTTCTCTCGCTCATGGATGACATGCGTATGTTTCCGCTGCTGCCCATCAGACCGGCGTGACCGTTGGCGTTGAAGGCCAGGGGCCGGGAGGGGTCCCAGTACTGCAGGGGGTAGCCCACCCTCAGTGCAGCGTCCATGTTCCCATACAGACGGGAGGAGGAGAGGGACTCTGTGCTGTGGAACTGCATGGAGGAGCTGAGGGTGCCCATGTGGCTCTTCTCAGACACATTCACGCCCGAGTCCTTACTCAGATCAGGCATAGAGAATCTGGACAGATGCTCCTGCCGCTTACTGACCCCGTCCAGAGAGTTACCTGTGAAGAAAACACTTCTGCGTCAAATATTGCATCCGAAGATGTGCGTCATTACATGCATGATTCCTGTCTATTATGTCCTTTACATAAAATGATACTTCACCTGCGGCGTTGGATGTGATCAGGGAATCCATGGATCCGCGAGGAGTCTGTTCAAGAGGAGTAAGGGTTTCTTGGAAACTCATGCCATTGATGGGGTTCCTCCGAATCAGTGGGGGCCGGTTCGCCCTCTGGAAGCCATGCAGGCTGATGCTCCTCTTGTCTGAGATGCCCTGGCCCTGGCTGGACACCTCGTTGAAGCTCATCTGGGTGCGGAGCTTGGTGGGCCGGAACTCGTCCTGGCTGTGATGGATCCAGTTTTCGTTGAAGGATTGGCCTCTCAGGGCGGCCATAGGGGTTCTCTTGGTGTTGCCTTGTTCCTTCCCCCAGGAATCAGGCCTCTTCCCTGGGTTGACGGGGCTCTGGGTGGGTGGGTGAGGGTTTGAGTTGGGGTTGTAACCCTGTCTGGGATTACATTGGCCCAGCATCTGTATGGGTGTGGGAGTGGGAGAGGGTTCCCGCTTGGCGCTCTCATAGGCAGCAGAAGGGTACGCCTCATCCCTGCTCATCCACACCTGGTTGAGGCTGGGGGCGCGGCTGGGAGTGCGGCTCGGGGTTCGGCAAGGGGTCCTGCTGGGCGTCGGGCCGGAGGACACGCTCAGGCGGTCCATCTGGACGGAGAGGGGGTCTATCTCAGCAGACATGCGGTCGGGCATGGGCGTGGGGGCCGGCTGCCGGGCCTCAGCGTTCCGTCGTTCCTGGCTCGCATTCCGACGTTCCTTTTTCCCAACATTGGTGCTGTGGCGGGACTCCCGGGACCGGGCGCTCTGGAAGGCAGAGTCCGAAGAGTCTGATTCGTTCGGTTCCTGATTGGTTCACACGCAAGGAAGCACTGTGTTAGGGACATTGGTTCAACAATGTGGAAAAAACGTGAATGGTCGAGAGTAATTCCTGGTGTGCTACGCATTCATTGCAATTTTTTCAATGTGCATGATTGGTTACCTGTCCGGCACTACAGGAGCGTGAGCAGAAGATCTGGCCCTGCTTGGGGAGGAAGGGGCGGCCCAGCAGGGAGCGCTTACAGCGGGCGCAGCAGAAGCACTCCTCTGTCGCGTGCCAGTGCTGTCCATCATAGGTCATCTGACCTTGGTCAATCCCTGAAAGTCAAGCCGTAAAACACAACTTAGATCCAGATCTATGAATGGAAAATATGAGATGATATGGTCAATGAGATCCCGATTTTGTTTTATTTGACATGGTGAAGGGTTGATTAAATCTGAAATATTAAATACTGAATAATGTTGTATATACATGGTTTCATCGATCTGAGGCAAGACTGGAACCGTACCTTTGATGGTGTGTATTTAGTCTGTAGATGAAACTAATCGGAAATATGTGTGAGTGGTTATTCTTGTGACATAAATAAATACAAATATATCATGAATAAATGAGCTCTGGCGCTACCTGGGTTTATGTCCCCGAGGGAAAATAATATTTGTTCGGTTACACTCAAATGCCTGATTATGCGGTTGGTAAAATAACACAACACATTTCATTGGACGCGATCCAGAGCTAGGGGAACTAATCATCTTTCCTTCCTTCCATCTGGATGCAACATGGCATCATCTGAAACAAGCAGAACCCTCCACTGTTGCTGGAGCCAGAGAGGATAATAAGCATCCACCTCTCACTGCGCAGACTACGCCTCTCTGCAGCTGTGTCGCGCACAGGGCCGGGGGTGCATATGTTACCCATTGTTAAATGTGTTCCCTAACGTCCTCCCTGGAGCTTTCCTTCACAGTGAGCACACGCCGTATCCTTCCTTGTTTTCTGACATTCCTCACGAGCATTTCTGCATCCTTGTACCGTATCAGCAGTTCAGAGGATCTTAATTATGTCTAGGGCAGTGGTTGACAACCTTGGGGTTGCCTGATAAGGCGATGAGGCCGTGGGAGAATGCTGACTTATAAGCTATGGATATTGTTTGATTGCATTTAAAGTAAAGGTAGACAATATGGAAAAACAAGCAATGGTAGGCTAGATTTGGAAAGTATCCACCCAGGAAAGTCCCACCCCTCCCCTCGAGGCCTCCCTCCTAATCTACTCCCCCAAAATACGTGACTAGTAGCTCGCTTCAGTAATATGTCGGCCTAGCCTTGTGGAAGTCGCTGGACTTGATTGGACAGGGTTATTAAAGGCCTGCAACAGCCACAATCAATCAAATGAATGCAACGAACATAAGATCATTGGGGTTAAAATCATGTGCGGTGAAGCCACAGAGCTGACACTTTTGTAAACATATTGTGGTTGGATGGAGTTTCTTCCCCCTTTGGGGGTTCTGTCTGGGCCAACAACGGTTGGCAAACACGGCATAGGCAGAAGTGTGGTCACCTATGTGCTCGCCGCAGGCGTCGCAGTACTCGGCGTAGAGGGACTCGAAGCAGTTGCAGCAGTGCGGGCGGCCGTCCTTCATGATGTAGCGCTGACCCCCCAGCACCGTCTCACACTCGAAGCAGCAGAAGTGCTTCATGTGCCAGTGCCGGCCCTCCGCCTCGGTGCACTCGTCAGCAAAGATGATCTGCATCAAGTACAATATAGTGTTTTACTGTTTATTAACGCTGATTCGCTCAAAGCCAGAGATAGCAAGTCCGTCTGACTGCTAAAATCCATCCAAAAGGTTTTCGGGATGGAAGGTGGCCGTGGTAAAAGACGGACCAAGCCAGAGACGCCGGGGCCAAAGATTGACTAATAA
>NC_082382.1:13031515-13039015 GCF_031168955.1 Gadus macrocephalus
AGAGAGAGGGAGAGAGAGAGAGAGAGAGAGAGAGAGAGAGAGAGGGAGAGGGAGAGGGAGAGAGAGGGAGAGGGAGAGAGAGGGAGAGGGAGCTAGAGACAGAGACAGAGATGTTACTTTTGGTTTGCAGTCGGGTGTCATAGCCGTTCAATAGGCATTTCTTTTGATTTGCGTTCACCGCCTCATACTGCTTTGTCTAATCTACTGTATTGACAAATGAACTGTTTTATGACTGTATTATTCTTCTTCTACTTGATTTGAAGACTTCTAAGTCTCGGTAATTGATGGATGACATCAACATGTATATGCATTTAGTCTTCAGATTGGATTTTCTCATTTGTTTTTACTATCTAGCAATTTAGCTTTAGATGCTATGATCCAAAGCGACTTACAGAGTGAAATCAGATACAGGTGGTTAATTAGCGCAGAGGTGTTTTAGCTATCGTACCCAGTACCTTTCAGCTGGGAGTCAAACACTAGCACCTCACCACAATCCACCTCTATCCCTTCACCCAGACACAAATAAAGACAGACCGAGAGGAACGGTCACTCTCTGTAACGTCCAGCAGGAGACAAAGACATGCCAGTGGACCCCCTATGTATAGAACCCCAGGAAGAAAAGATGGGGATAGAGAGCGGAGAGATGAAGGAAAGACGAGTGAATGCAGTGTTAAGAGCAACGCTTCTCCTTTTCCACGTGTCATGCTTCACCCACCTCCCTCCATCCTCCTCCCATCCTCGTGCGCTTCTGACAGGCTCTGTGTGGGCGTGCATGAGGGAGAGAAAGAGAAGCAGAGGGAGTGATGGAGAGAGAGAGAGAGAGAAGAGAGAGAGAGAGAGAGAGAGAGAGAGAGAGAGAGAGAGAGAGAGAGAGAGAGAGGAAGAGATAAAAAAGGCTCTTATTTATGTAAAAGCTGACATGAGAGGAGGTGCTTGGCTTGAGCATGCTGCCGAACCCTGCTTCTCGGTTAACTCTTTGCGGTGAAAAACAGCAGAAAGCAACCGTATGGAATAGAAAAACGGGCTGTTTGCTCTCTGTGACTGAGAACAAGATGAACTGCTCACAGAGGATCTCTTTGTATGTGTTGTCACTTGTGTGGCCGGAGCTCGCCAGGAGAGGATTGGGGGTCCCGTTGGATGGCTTTGTCTCTTTCAAAGCGATATCAGTTTTAAGACCCATCGCCCCATGCAATCCCAGCATACTATCCATCTGGTTGTCCGACGCATCTTGGGACTAAACTTGTAATAAAGGTCTATATAAAGGTCTGTCAAAATTGTGCTTCTATTCCTTTAAAACAACAACGATCAACAACAACAACAAAAACTACAACAGCTGGCTGTATCTGTTGCTCCAAGCTATTGCCAAAGTCAATCTGTGCTCTGAAGTTTATTTTCTAGATGAAAACATAATGACTTGCTGATTGCAGACAGAAACAGATACTCAGTCCTATCCTATCTCTAAAAAGATGAAATGCCTTCCTTTATCAAACCTCCCTAGGACGAACCAAAGGTTCAGCCCAACCAATGAAATATTAAAGCCTCACGTAGAGGGAGGTTTGCAGCTATATATAATATAGAGATTTTAGTTGCCAGGTAGTTTTACTGTGTGTGGTTTGGGTATGTGTTAGTGCTTGTGTGCATGCATGCAAGCATATGTGTGTGTGTGTGTGTGTGTGTGTGTGTGTGTGTGTGTGTGTGTGTGTGTGTGTGTGTGTGTGTGTGTGTGTGTGTGTGTGTGTGTGTGTGTGTGTGTGTGTGTGTGTGTGTGTGTGTGTGTGGTCTGTGTGTGGTTTGGGCTATGCATATGTTGCCATTTATAGACAACAGAGGGAAGGTGAAATTGATTGTGATTCTTCTGCCGGCCGGTTGTGTCGCTGTCCACCATGTAATGCTGTAGAACATAGAATGCCTCCCTGCTCTGCCCACAGGACAGGAGCAGAACCATAGTAGATGGCTGTGGAAACCACTGAACTGTCTAAAGGTCAATTTCAGATAAATTGATGCAAATGTATTATGGAAGTGTAGGGCACAGTTTAGGAAGGGAAAACCTAAGCCCAGAGGGAATAAATGTAGAGTTTTGGCTAAAGTGCTGATCTCAGCACATAGTTGCTTCTCCCATTCGCTCAGCTATTCAACACATAAAGCTGAAACATTCCGATGCATGCAGGCAGATGATTGTATAAGAATGTATTGTAGACTACATGGTCCCACATTGTAGTTTAGACCACACGATGATTAAATTACTTGCAACCAAGAGTGCCTATGTACGTGCATTGATATGCCGTTTTCTGCCTTTAATTGGACGCATCAAGGAGAGACCACATGTGTTATTGGCAGTTATGTTCATGAAGCAATCTGCATTGCTAATACTCTCTCTCAAATGAATCTGATTTTGAGCTGATATTATGACGAAGTGCCCTCAACCGACCAGCCATCCATTCATCCCCTCACCATCCCATGCATTCATCTATCCATGCATCTATCCATTTATCCACCCATCCATCCATTCACCCACCAATTGATCCATCCATCCATCCATCCACCCACCCATCCATCCACCCACCCATCCATCCATCCATCCATCCATCCATCCATCCATCCATCCATCCATCCATCCATCCATCCATCCATCCATCCATCCATCCACCCATCCATCCATCCATCCATCCATCCACCCATCCACCCATCCATCCATCCATCCATCCATCCATCCATCCATCCATCCATCCATCCATCCATCCATCCACCCATCCATCCATCCATCCATCCACCCATCCACCCATCCACCCATCCATCCATCCATCCATCCATCCATCCATCCATCCATCCATCCATCCATCCATCCATCCATCCATCCATCCATCCATCCATCCACCCATCCACCCATCCATCCATCCATCCATCCATCCATCCATCCATCCATCCATCCATCCATCCATCCATCCATCCATCCATCCCTCTATCCATCCATTCATCCATCCACACACTGATTCATCCATCCACCCATCCTCCATCCATCCATCCATCCTCCATCCATTCCTCCATCCATCCATCCATCCATCCATCCATCCTCCATCCATTCCTCCATCCATCCATCCATCCATCCATCCATCCATCTCCATGTCAGGTTCCAGAAAGCACTGGAGTCGGTCCCAGACGCTCTGAGTAGTGCGCCAACCATCACTAGATCACATACTCCCCCCTCCCCTAAGAACACCTATGGCCAATTTACAGTCTAATATTAGACCAAGACATCTTTGTCTGTAGTGTATGTGGGAGGACACCCAGGCCGTACCCGCTAGCAACGAGGAAAGACAGCACCACAAGGGTGCTGGGCGAATACTCATCATGGAAAATATTATGTTGGAATATAGCTTCTAGATATCAGTATATGCATCACCTCACTACTCTTCTTCAGCCCTTCGTCATTGTTCCTCCTTACTCATCCACCCTTCCTCTTCCTCATCGTCATCCTCCTCCTCCACACTAATCTTTCTCCAGGTGCTGATTCGCTCCAGCGACTCTTTGCATCTCATCGTCGCTCCACTTCCACCCATAGCCACCGTGCACCACCCAAGCACCTCCCTGACAACACACTGACATCAGTAGATCTAATTAGGGAGGGGGAACCAGATGGGTAATGCCTGCGTTTGTCCCAAACAATCATCCTCATTCCTTCATCTAAATGGCCCAGCAGCTCTATTTGAGGGGAACACAGAACACTCTCAGAGATCACAAGACATGAATTTGATTTAGTTTGAGCTAAACGTCATGTGACGGGAGCTCAGGTGAGAGGTTCCTGGTTCTTATACCTCTCATACCTCCCACGCCACACCCCATGTCTGCTCGTTCTAATATCTTCTCAGTACATGCTCTGTGGCTGAAGGAATGGCGACCGTTACATCGCAGGCTACGTCTCAGCCCGGCAACACATTCAGAAACCGTTCCACCGTGTAGCGTAAGCCTGGCTAGCCGTTCCCTGCTCCAGCCTGCTGAACATGTATCACTGAATAATAATAAAAGGTTGGTGGAGGAGAAAAGAGGCACACACACACACACACACACACACACACACACACACACACACACACACACACACACACACACACACACACACACACACACACACACACACACACACACACACACACACACACACACACACACACACACACACACACACTCACACACACACACACACACACACACACACACTCATATTTCAAACACACGTTTCACCGTACTTCAGGACCACCAGCTTGTCCTCCCGGTGTGAGCAGATTATTTTGCACAGTGTGAAATAAGTGTGCCAGAACACTGTAACCTTCCACCAGCCAGTGTAAAAGCTGTAGAGCTGCTCACCTCGGTAACTACGGTAACCGCTGCTCAATCTCTCTAGCTCTCCCCCCCACCGTTAACGTGATGTGATGGAACCCAATAGCAGGATGGCAGAGTGGAGGTGGCAGGAGCCAGTAGAAAAGCGGGTGCAGATAGAGTATGCGCGTTGGTTTCAGTATCCAAGTCCTAATAAGCTTCCAAGGATACATTCTGCTACTACTACTTTAAAATACACTAAGGGTAATTATCTTGCGAAGGTAGGCTTGCTGGTTAGATCCCTTGGCTAAAAGGGCATTGATGTGTCATGGGCAAGAGGCCAGGGCCTGACCTGCTCCCGGGACACGGGTTACAACCTTGCACGGGTGAGTTCACTTTGGTGGTGGAACGTTCGATGCATCACTGTAAGGTGCAATCTAAACAAGGCCCTCTGTAACATCTAACGTCCAAAAGCAAAACCACTGCAATGCAGATGGTGCGGTTAAGTGCCCCGATCCGATTCCTGTGTGATATGGAGACGAACATATTAAAATATGACCCTAATTAATATAACATGATATTATACATTTGAATGCACTGCAGATCATTGCAATGACGTGATAATACATTGTTTCACTGCGATTCAGTTCACCCAACAAAATGCCAAACATGGGGCTCGTTATTACATTAACAGGCGGCTCACTCTGGGCTTTAATCAGTTCATAATCCCATTATGAGGATTACATTCTTAGTGAGATTTATTTGGATCAGGAATAACAAGGAATTAATTGCATGTGCATGACCCCATTGGAAAAGAGTTGACTGATTCATCTGGCAGAGCAGAAGCTGAGAGTCTGTTTGATTACCACGGGGATCCTACATGTCCTACCAAATGTGAATTACAGTGTTAGATGCCTACAGATATCTGATATATGAGGTGGACGTCCCACCCATTGTTTTAGACAAGCACGTATGCATCGCAATCACGCACATTACATATAGACATGCACGCCTCACACTTAATCTATCCCCATATACACACACATACACACACACGAACACACACACACACACACACACACACACACACACACACACACACACACACACACACACACACACACACACACACACACACACACTCTCACACACACACACACACACACACACACACACACACACACACACACACACACACACACACACAAACACACTTATACACACGCACACACGCTCGCTTCTTATCCTCATGATGTGTTAATTGCCCGAGGCCTGTTCCTGCAATTTTAAGTAGGACTCTCTTACCTACAGATGGTTGAAATTTCTCGGGGAATTTGCAAGCTGTAATTAAATGGAGAGCAAATATCTTCTCTTCTCACACTGTGTGTATGTGTGTGTGTGTCTGTGTGTGTGAGGGGATGACCTGAAATAGAATAGCAGGATTTCACCCGGCACATTCACACTCACAGATTTGTTGTGCGCCTGCGAAGCTCTGCCTAAATGGGAAGATGCACCCCCCGGTGTCTTCGATTGGGCAAGTCTCCCTTTGTTTGTCCAGTTCTGCTTTCAGTTCAAATGACAAATTACCCCGTGTAACTCGTACTCAGATACAAGGAGAGACGGGGGCCAGCAGTGGGGCGTCTCCAACCCAGCTCACTGGAGCGACGCCGTCAGTAGATGGCAATCGGATCAACCTGCTTCATAGAACACAGGAAGTTTTGGGGGCCAGATTGAGCCTGAGATCTGATAGCAGAAGCGGGGCTGTGGCTATGCAGGGCCCTTCTCCTTCCTGGGCTGCAGGTGATTCATAACATCATGCTAATTTGCCTTGTTTGATGCTGTTTCACAACCCATGCCTCAGGCACTGTTATTTATCCACAGGGACTTGTTGCTGATGGTATATATGCAATGTAGGTGTGTGTGTGTGTGTGTGTGTGTGTGTGTGTGTGTGTGTGTGTGTGTGTGTGTGTGTGTGTGTGTGTGTGTGTGTGTGTGTGTGTGTGTGTGTGTGTGTGTGTGTGTGTGTGTGTGTGTGTGTGTGTGTGTGTGTGTGTGTGTTAGGGAGAGCTTGAGTGTGTGTGTGTTTGTGTGTGTGTGTGTGTGTGTGTGTGTGTGTGTGTGTGTGTGTGTGTGTGTGTGTGTGTGTGTGTGTGTGTGTGTGTGTTTGTGTGTGTGTGTGTGTGTGTGTGTGTGTGTGTGTGTGTGTGTGTGTGTGTGTGAGGGAGCGCTTGTGTTTGTGTGTGCATGTGTGTTAGAGTGTGCGTTAGAGTGTGTGTTTGGGTTCGTGCATGCGTTGGAGTGTAATGTATTTTGTACGCTGTAAGCACATGAACACATGTGTGTGTGTGTGTGTGTGTGTGTGTGTGTGTGTGTGTGTGTGTGTGTGTGTGTGTGTGTGTGTGTGTGTGTGTGTGTGTGTGTGAGTGATCAAGTTTTTTACGCTTAAAACACAATTCTCAGAGAGGGAAATTGAGAAAAAGAGAGAGAAAGGGGGGGGGGAAGACATATGGGATAAAAATAAGCCTGTAGCGATGAACTTTCAGAGATCCGTCCTTTATGTTTCCCCGATGCAACGTGGCACCGTGCATATATTGGGTGGCAGAGTGCCCTTATCTCTAATGCAACTCTACTTCAACACTAATAGCCCTGAAAGCCTCTGTGTAACTTCGACACGGTCGTACGGGCACATCTCAGAGCACTCCCAGCGCCCTGGAGAAGAAGGGCTTTGAACCCGTGATGAAATTTCCCTCAGTCCTCCTGAATGATTCATCGTCAGCCTGGCTACTCTTATCTTGAGCTTGAATCCAAACATTGGTTTACCAAACATGACATGACAGGTTAGTGTTTGTTCATACTATATTTTTCCTAAATCGTATCATATTGCATGAATCACATTAGAAATTTTAAATGTTAAATGTAGTCTGATGTTATTTAAAATGACCCTCGCTGGGGAGAGAGTAGCCATTGGAGGGCTGATTCATTGGACACACCTCTTCCATTGTTAGGTTCTCAAAGTTACTTTGTGCCGCAACGCTGTCAACAATGGAGCCATAATCACTCACGTCACAGTCTTTCTAAAGCCAACAAAGAAACATCTTTCGAATGTGACTGGCCCACAATGACGCAGACAATGAGACAGGACATATTGTTCAAATCTCAGTGGGAATCAGGCAACAGAATGTGCAT
>NC_082382.1:13044015-13048230 GCF_031168955.1 Gadus macrocephalus
TATTATTTATGTCTTCTGTGGAACATTAATAGTAGATCATGGGGCAGTTACCGCCTTGTTGCAGTAACCGTCAACACATCCTTCCAAGCAGGAAAAATGCAAACTTCTTATTTTTTTATTTCTTATTTCTGAGTGTGAGCTTTGGGAACTTATCTCCAACTTGGGAAGAACTGATTAGACCAAGGTGGTGTCAAATAAACGATTTCTCCAAGGTCGCGAAAGGACATGTTTTTGAACAACGTAAGGCCACGGCCATATGTGGAAAGGAATTACTGCCCTGCCAAGCCTAGACTGAAGACTACCTTCCGAGAACTCTCAGCCCTAAACACAGTCTTTTAAATCCGTGTTTGTATTCAAAGAGGTCCCCTTGCACTTTAAAATATGCACTTCACTGATGATAACAGTCTTCCTAAAGGGCACAGTAATTTTTCACTTTTTATGGTGGTGGGGGCTATATATATTACCCTTAAGTCTACTCCAGCCTCAACATATCTCCATCCACACAACTCAATTAATCTGTGATCCAATTCATCACTGCAACAATTAAGAGAAAAGTCTGCAGCAATTTATGATAAGAATCCATCATGGCTGCCAGACATTTCTCCACATGAGCGGAGGACTCCAGAAGCTGCAGCCTCCACCACTGTTGTTTAGAGTATGGCCAAGGTAGAGCCATTTGGCCTTGTTCTCCCCATCACTCTGCCCCAGGACCAACCTCTGCCAAGAATATGGATTTCCTGGGTGGTCGGGTGGAAGGGTGTGGAGGGAGAAAGATGGATGTGGTTAAGAGGGAATAGGGCAAGCTTTAACATCCCCATCATTTATCAAATGGGGTTTTAGAGAGGAAGGGAGTGAGGAAGGGAATACCTTGCAACAATATGACTACCTATATTTTTCAGTGCTTTATTCGCCTTCTCATCCCAGATTTCCTCTTCCGGAACGCGTTTACCGCACGCCAGGTCTTTATACGGGGTATGATATGTCTGCCAGCTTCCAAAGAGTTTGAAGGGCATTCACAGGGATGTCACTCTATAAATAAACCACCTTTGAAGCACTGGACTCTTTTTGGGGATTTCATGTGATTACTCTTCAGGATCAAAATCCTGTGTCCTCTCAATGAAACTGAGCAAACCTCCCAACATTTCAGGGGTTGTGCTTTGTGAGATGTATTTCCAAACAACTAAAGGGATTGAATAAAATAATAAGTGTTCAGTGTTATGCTACTTATAATGCATATGTGAATTATGTGAAGCTGATTACAATCAATTAGTGGGGCTCTGGCGAGTGAGCTGGTCTCACCCGGCAGCACCGCAAACCTCACAAGTCAGATGGATTAAAAGGTTATAGCTCGTTAATTCTTTCACCTAGATCCCATTTCCTCAGTCCAAACAGTGTCTTCTTTGTTCTGCCTATTGTCCTCTAAGTGGTCTGTGGTCGACTCGTGTGAGTCTAAGGCTGTGCTTAGATTACCGTTAGGGCAGACGCACTGCAGAGTGATAAAAAATGAATGATTAAGTGATTAAGAATATTGATGTAACCCACGAGTAGAGAATAATAGTTGCTAGTTAGGCTTCTAAAATCATATTTGTGTCTTGATCTGTCATAAGCAGTAGAAATCGAGCCTGTGCCAATAAGGATAACGCTTTTTGGTCAGATGCCACCTATGTGAAGTCATACCTTGTTAGTAATTTAATCAGGGCTGCTTGGGAAGGTGTGTGTGTCTATGTGTGATTGTGTGTACTCAAACAGACCTCCTTTTCAATAGTCTAAACAAGGGGTTAAAATAAAACACACATTTTCTATCAAAATGGTTGCGTCTATGATGTTTTTGCTTCTAGCTCTCCCATGTAATGTTTTATTCATATTTATGAAGGGAGTCAAGCTTCACGGCATAAGTGTGAGTGGTGGTTGTCTTTCACAAACGTGTGACATTCTGTACAACTGGGGGGACGAGTCTCCAGCGTTGACTACTGGTGGCATACCCCCGTAGTGAGATTTTAGTTTCCTATTCCTATCATGCTTTCCATTCTGCATCATCAACCATATCTGAGAGAAAGGTCACAGCGTATCCATTATTAACTGCTCGGTCATGCCTTGTTAAATTATTAATCACTTTCCCCCCGGCATCTTAAAAACAATCTGCATGCTTTCCAGCCGGGTGTCACCTACACACACACGCCTCAGGGCCAGAACACCTCTCCTGTGGCCGACGTCCACGGAAGACGCTACATAAACAACCTCGTGTTTGGCTGACAATCGATCGACAACATGGTCTTGAGACGATCGCGACAGTGATCGTCTCAAGACGATCACTGTGCGACAGCAGCTCACAGAGGCGTTGTCCAAATAATACAACCATAAAAAATAAATAACGAAATGGAAAAAAACAAGGAGAAAAATAAATTAGGAAGCAACACCTTTGAACAAAGCCGCTCAACACACTCCCACTCCCTCGGGAGGTGGGAATGGAGAGAGATGTAACGGTGGTGTACACTCGATGGGAAGCCGTGTAGCGTTGGACCGAGCCAAGTGAACCGTCAGCCTGTATGGGAGCAGTTTGGTCAGGGGTAACAGGGGTAGCAGGAGTAGCGCTTGCAGCAGCAGCAGCAGCAGCAGCAGCAGCAGCAGCAGCAGCAGCAGCAGCAACACAGACGCAGGGAATGTACTGTGAAAGCACTGCATGGGGCAGAGCAGCAAGAGCTCAGAGACACCCGCCCACCCTTCCTGAATCAGCCGTTTCTGTGGCGACCAGAAGCAGGGAAGGGAGGTGGAGGGATGGCCGTGAAGAGACGCACTCCAGACCCAGTGGGAGAATCATGAAGACAGAGAGATGGCTGGCTGGATGGATGGAGAGAGAGAGAGAGAGAGAGAGAGAGAGAGAGGAGAGAGAGAGAGAGAGAGAGAGAGAGAGAGAGAGAGAGAGAGAGAGAGAGAGAGAGGAGAGAGAGAGAGAGAGAGAGAGAGAGAGAGAGAGAGAGAGAGAGAGAGAGAGAGAGAGAGATGGATGGATAGATGGATAGATAGATAGATAGATAGACAGACAGACAGACAGACAGACAGACAGACAGACAGACAGACAGACAGACAGACAGACAGACAGACACAGACAGACAGACAGACAGACAGACAGACAGACAGACAGACAGACAGACAGACAGACAGACAGACAGACAAACAGACAGACGGATAGACAGATAGACAGATAGACAGATAGACAGATAGACAGATAGACAGATAGATAGATAGATAGATAGATAGATAGATAGATAGATAGATAGATAGATAGATAGATAGATAGATAGATAGATAGATAGATAGATAGATAGATAGATAGATAGATAGATAGATAGATAGATAGATAGATAGATAGATAGATAGATAGATAGATAGATAGATAGATAGATAGATAGATAGATAGATAGATAGATAGATAGATAGATAGATAGATAGATAGATAGATAGATAGATAGATAGATAGATAGATAGATAGATAGATAGATAGATAGATAGATAGATAGATAGATAGATAGATAGATAGATAGATAGATAGATAGATAGATAGATAGATAGATAGATAGATAGATAGATAGATAGATAGATAGATAGATAGATAGATAGATAGATAGATAGATAGATAGATAGAGAGATAGAGAGATAGAGAGACAGAGAGACAGAGAGACAGAGAGACAGAGAGATAGAGAGATAGATAGATAGATAGATAGATAGATAGATAGATAGATAGATAGATAGATAGATAGATAGATAGATAGATAGATAGATAGATAGATAGATAGATAGATAGATAGATAGATAGATAGATAGATAGATAGATAGATAGATAGATAGATAGATAGATAGATAGATAGATAGATAGATAGATAGATAGATAGATAGATAGATAGATAGATAGATAGATAGATGATAAAGGAGACAATACTGAGTCCAATGGGAGCTGGGGGCTGGCCCATGTGCATCAATCCCTGACAGATTGACAGAATGAGCTGCATTCAACGACAGTATCCATGGTGTGAGCGACAAACATGGAGGGCTTTTCACACTCAGTCGATGGTCTGTGGCCGCGCCGACCACTGTCATCTCTCACGGATCATGGCTTTCAGACCAGAGCGCTGACAATTGACACCCGGCCACTGCCCATACTGTCTGTGACACATTACTGTTAAGGGACCCTGTGACTGCAGGGGACTATTATGGAGG
>NC_082382.1:13048330-13084249 GCF_031168955.1 Gadus macrocephalus
GTGACACATTACTGTAAGGGGACCCTGTGACTGCAGGGGACTATTATGGAGGCCATTCAACAGGTTCACAGCGCTGAAGAAAACAACTCAGTCTACTGTGTTCACCACAGCTGGCGTGTAGGTGCGCGTGTGTTTACAGGGCGTGTGTGTGCGTGGGCGCGTGCGAGTGTGTGCGTGCGCAGGGAGCAGGTAGCAGGTAGAAGTCTCACAATGGGTCACCTACTGATATAGCGCTAGGAAAGTGGTTGGATTGGCTGAGGTGAGGAGGCAATTGGAAAGGGAAGCTTGCTGATAGCCTCACACGGCTGCCATTGGGATAAAAGAGGGGAAGTCATGGCACATCTAAATTACTGCACCATGGTCGATGGAATCTGTTGGCGTACTCTGCATGAGGAGCGCTCGGTTCTGGTATTGACATTCACATTAACCATGGGAACGAGGCAATGTGGTAAGGTTTCCATGGATTCCTCTGGCGGTTTAAAAAACTAAACAGAAATGGGCGCATTTCCATTGTTAAAAATAGGATCCGGGTGTTCTTTTTTTCTCAGATCAGTCACATCTTGAACTCAGCGTTACGTAACGATAACACACTTGATGAGGAACGTATTTGTTCAGATCCTGTCCTCGACGCTTGTCACCACCCATCCAGATTACAGAACACATCGCGCCACACAGTCCTCAAATAAGGCAGTCGAGACAAAAGACATTCATACTCAGCTTCTGGGAAAACACCAGCAGATCTACCATGTCAACAACGCAGGCTTCGGGCTCCTCCGTGGCTGATTAGGTCCACATCCCTGTTTTGTGCATTAACATTCAAAAGCCCAACAAACACCCACTGAGATGTTTTCACGTGTTTTTCTGAATAAGATTGAGGGTAACACTCTGCTCACCTGCTGTGTTTGTTCCTGACTACCCACCCCCCCCGGCCGCCCCTTGCCTCCTGTGGTGCACATGGTGACGCGCACACGCACACACACCCACACCACACAGGCTCGGGCATGCACGCCGCACCACACACACACACACACACACACACACACACACACACACACACACACACACACCACACACACACATACATAAGCAGTCCACTAAATAGGCACACCTGCCCCTTACTCCCAACGGTCCTTTTCACTTGTCAATCAAGGCAGTAAACAGGCGTTCACACATTCTGCCAAAACACACACCAGTTTAATCACAAAACACACACAATATGTGTATTACACACACACACACACAACGCACCGACACACATGCAAAATCACGCAGAGACACAATTACTAATGTGTTTTTCATAAATACCCAGGCACACAAACCAACACACACAAACAAACACACACACACACACACACACACACCACACACACACACACACACACACACACACACACACACACACACACACACACACACACACACACACACAAAAACACACACAAATCAAATACCAATTCCCTCATGCAAAATTGTTCTTCAAAACTGACCCAATATTTATGAAGCAAGAGCTTAAAATCCTCTTTTGTCCAAATGTTTTGTTGTAACGCCTCAAAAGGAAAAGGTATTAATTAAAAAAAGACGCAGTCAACAACAGAGATCTATTTTTAGTTATGTAACCATCTCATTGTTTCCAGTGAACACCTCATTAGAAATCATAATGTTGAAAGGACTCACCTGTTTGTGCTTGTGTGTGTGTGTGTGTGTGGCTGCTGGTGGACTCCCGGTCAGCATAAGTGCGTCGCTGTACGGTCGCCGGACTCACTCTCTCCACTGGAAAGGCGCCAGTGGATTGGCTTCTCACTGCTCTCCCCGCATCCGAGTCTCAGAGACACACACCAGCTCTGCCTCTCCTTCTGGCTTCCACACACACGCACACACACACATACACACTCTCACAAGCAGGCAGGAGCAGCATTCACTGCCACAGTAGAGGGAAGGCTGGGGGCTGCAGACTCTGATCAGCCCAGGTCCGCCCCTCTCTCTCTCTCTCTCTCTCTCTCTCTCTCTCTCTCTCTCTCTCTCTCTCCACTATCTCTCTCTCTCTCTCTCTCTCTCTCTCTCTCTCTCTCTCTCTCTCTCTCACTATCTCTCTCTCTCTCTCTCTCTCTCTCTCTCTCTCTCTCTCTCTCCTCTCTCTCTCTCTCTCCCTCTCTCTCTCTCTCTCTCTCTCTCTCTCTCTCTTACTCTCTCAATCTCCTCCCGCCCTCTCTCTCTCTCACTATCTCTCTCTCTCTCTCTCTCTCTCTCTCTCTCTCTCTCTCTCTCTCTCTCTCTCTCTTACTCTCTCAATCTCCTCCCGCCCTCTCTCTCCCGCCCTCTCTCTCTCTCTCTCTCTCTCTCTCTCTCTCTCTCTCTCCTCTCTCTCTTACTCTCAATCTCCTCCCGCTCTCTCTCTCTCTCTTGCTCTCTCTTTATCTCTCTTTTTCTTTCTCTCATTCTCTCTCTGTCTCTCTCTCTATTTCTCCCTCTCCCCTACTCTCTCTATTTCTCTTGGTCTTGCCTTATCTCTCTCTCTTTTTCTCTCAGCCTCTTCCCCTCTCTCCCTCTCCCTCTCCCTCTCCCTCTCTCTCTCTCTCCTCTCTCTCTCTCTCTCTCTCTCTCTCTCTCTCTCCTCTCTCTCTCTCTCTCTCTCTCTCTCTCTCTCTCTCTCTCTCTCTCTCTCTCTCTCTCTCTCTCTCTCTCTTCCTTTGTCCCTCTGTCCCTCTACTACCCCTCTCTTTTAAAGCCTTACTTTTGAGCTCTGCTCCTCAAGCAATCCACCCATCCTCCTAAAGCTCTTGCATTCAAAGGCGACAATCAAGAAGTCATGGCTCTGATTTAAATCATTACACAATGCCAAAGTATGTATAGATTTGTCTGGCTCCCGTCCACATCCCGACACACACTCCAAGCTCAGAGGCAGCCCGAGGAGAGAGAGAAACCTGTTAGAATGAGGGTTCTTTGAGCTGGTTGCGTAGAGAGCTACTCCCACCTCCTGTCCACCCCCTCACCCCTCTTGCCTCCACACCAGCCTGTTGAAGTGAGTCATCAGCGCTCCGCCAATGGCAATACAGCAGGCTGCCGTTGATTAGAACCACAAGGAGTACTTATAGAGAGGTGATGTTGGTGTACTGCTATTTTTAAGGAGATGGAACGCAAAAGGGAGGGGGGCGGGGGGGGGGGGGGGAATCAGAAAGGATGTTCCCCTACTTCCGTGAGGCAGTGGCTCAACAATATCAGTGTGTGAATGAGTGTGATGGTTTCTACACCAGGACCCCTTCACCTATCAGATCATTTGTTTTGACCCCTCAGCAGCGTACTTTGGGAGCCGCTCCCAGCACACCTAACATAATCGAATGTGGCAATCTGTCTGGCGCCATGTGATGCATAATGAATGGGAATGCTAATACATGCCTAATGACATAACATGACTAAATAGTAAACGACTGAAGTAGTAGCAATTAAACTCAAATTAACCAAGAGCAGCTTGTAAATTATTAAAAAAAAGCCCATAAATAACCGCACAGAGCCTGATGTGTTGCGTGGGGGGGGGGGGGGGGGGGGGATTGTGAGGAAATGAAGCCACCAAAGATATCTTCAGGGGAAGATTAGGGCCATATTGGGGCCCAGAGAAGCTCAACAGATTGGGGGTGATAAGGCATATAATGTATTAAAAAAATAAACAGAGGGGAGAGAAGACATTAAGCTCACATGAGCATGACCCGCTACTCAGTGGGGTAGCTACGCCGCCGCCGCAGTCACCTCCACCCAGACCATCACACATCATTATTCATCGGTATTGTGTTCATTAAGCAGCTTTGGTCCACATTAGGGTATTGTTAGGTTGATTATAAAACAGCTGTTGTTGAACTAAAGCACCAGGATACAGAGTGAGTTACCGGCCAGGACAGCACACCCCGTAAAAATAACGCTGTTCTTTTTGTGTCATTAATTGTGTGTCTTTTTCAGCAGGATGGACATTATAGCGAGAATAACATGGTTAACCGTGTGTCATGTACTGTTGGCAGGAAGATTTAAATTATTCAACTCAATTATTCATTATTCAAAGCACATGGCTCCTTTCAAGCACTTCAGTAATTGGCCAATATGATGTAGTTTGTATCGTCTTGTCTTGTACTGATTGTTATAATACACAAACAAAGTTTCTTCTCATCCTTGTTAAAGCAATATTGACTCTGAGTCTTAGAGCTTGAGCTTAAGGCTGCCTTGGCAGTGTGTTTTTTTAGGTTTGAACTGCTAATATCCGATCTGAATGTGATCTATCTCTTCAGAGAGAACACAGTCAAATATGGAACAGATGAGAGATGGGGAACAGAGTGTGTTTACCATAGGGGGGAGCTCTGTCAAACAATGAGAAAAATCACACTTTACAACTACAGCTCTGTCGTGACAGCTAAATCCCTCCAAGAATAGCTCATCATAGGCCACTGCTTCTATCACTGAGGAAACTGTAACACGGTACATGATACTGAAGCGCCAGCTCTGACGTGCGTTTCAACTCTATTCCACTCCCATTCAATCTGGTACTCTTCCAAGTATGAAAAACGTTTTCTTTATCAAACAGTGCTGATTTGATGAACACACTACTTCAAATCAACTTCTTGGAAATCACATAGGAGCTTCTGAGGGGTGTAGGCACGGCACAATTGATCCCAACTTTGATGCACTTCCAGTTGCCGGTATTGGCACTCACACAAATACTCTGCTGTTCCTTCGTAGATCCAGCTGTCAAACCCGGGTCATTGTAGCCAATGACAGTAATGTATTACATGACAACATCAGACGACAGTGGTTTAAATTGACAAATGGCTTGAGGTGATCAATCATGGTAGGAGACCACTGTAGATGATGCTCCAGTCCTTTGTTGGAAATGACCGCTATGCTGATACGGCTCTCCATCGTGCATTCTATTCACCCTATTTAACATTAGCATAGGCGTTAGGGTTAGGGTTAGCGTTTTTGGATCAGACCAAAACCTCTATGCTAATGCTATACAATAATATTTTAACTGCTTAACTAATGTTCATTGATATTTGCTTGACCATAAGTTAGTTCATTTGATTAACTTTTAGTTTGTTAGTTAATGCTTATAACTGCATCACTTAATGTTAATTATTGGTTAATATATATACCTTTACTATAGGGCTTGTGCATTGCGATGTCACATGACAATGACCATGACATTATTTTCATTATAGCGAGACACTGTGTATGAAACGTCCACAGCGTTTCTTATGCGAGACATGCAAAACAAAATGAACGTTTGGTCTAGGTTATGTTATATTTACCATGATTTAAGATTATTAAGGTAGGACAGAATAACACCTCCCCTTATAGTCCTTTCAATACGGCAGAGCATCAAGTACAAAAAATCCCAAGATGCATTCTGATGTACGAGCCCTTTACCAGGTCAATCGTTACTATGACATGGACGCAATCAGCAGTTCTTCAGCAGCTATGTAGGCTTGGACATAACGCAATTATGTGGCCCAGCTGCTTATTGGACACTACTGTGACTCAACCTTAGTCGTCCTAAAATAGAGTCGTCTTCGCTGATACAATCGTCTCCGTTTGCCACAGAGGTAAAGAATAAGAAACATTGCAGAAGAATTAGAGGAATATACTGTAGAGTGCTAACTGATCATGATTCACCCGTATCTTCTTTATGTAAATGCAGGTCTTGCTAATATTATTTTGTATTTATATTCCGATTTATTTGTATTTCATTTTACAACAAAATCACATCCCTCTCCCCTGCCAAGACATCCGTCTATAATTAACACGTTGAATAAGCCTTTCACTATTGCAGAATGTCAAATACAACAATAATAACAGAAAATGTGGTGAGTGCTGTAGTACAAAGTGAAGTTGAAAATATTTTCTAATAATAGATAGATTAAGACATAAAGAAACGTTAAATGGCTTAAAGGGGACCTATCATACAACCAGGTGTGAGTGTGATTAGCCATTACAAGCCGTTTTCAAAATGTGCAGCAGTGTGACATTACAGGTGGGCGTGTCCACCTAGATGTGTGACGGATAGATGAGCAACGTTTACTTCAGTCCACTGGATAGGCTGGTAGACTGATCTATCCAGCACACATGTAGGTGGACACGCCCACCTGGGATGTCACAATGCTGCACATTTTCAAACCTGCTGTAAAATGAACTGAAGAATCTGAAACGTCAAATGTATTGCCCTGCACTGTGTGTGTGTGTGTGTGTGTGTGTGTGTGTGTGTGTGTGTGTGTGTGTGTGTGTGTGTGTGTGTGTGTGTGTGTGTGTGTGTGTGTGTGTGTGTGTGTGTGTGTGTGTGTTTAAGAGAATAGCGAGCCAGTGCGTGATTAAAAGTAGCTCAATAGAGTGGGAAAAACCAATAAAGAGAAAGAAAGAAAGAAAGAAAGAAAGAAAGAAAGAAAGAAAGAAAGAAAGAAAGAAAGAAAGAAAGAAAGAAAGAAAGAAAGAAAG
Source organism: Gadus macrocephalus (assembly GCF_031168955.1). Classification (NCBI taxonomy): domain Eukaryota; kingdom Metazoa; phylum Chordata; class Actinopteri; order Gadiformes; family Gadidae; genus Gadus; species Gadus macrocephalus. Next base: position 13,054,799 of record NC_082382.1, read on the forward strand.
AAAGAACGAAACAAAGAAAGAACGAAAGAACGAAACAAAGAACGAAAGAAAGAAAGAAAGAATAAAACTTATGACGAACAATAGTTGAGCGCTGCATGCAGCACTCACCTAAATAAAATAATAATATAAATTACACCAAAATTACACAAAATTACCAGTTGCCATTAATAAGTAAGGCTGAAATCAAAGCAATCTAAAGGTGCGGCCACACTGAACGCGTTACGCGCGTTAGATTACGCGAGTAATGCGCCTAACCTGACGCTTGATCATTGTGTGTCACAAAAATGGTTCAACGCGCCTAACGCGCCTACGCAGCTAGATGAGCCCGCCCAGCGGAGGTGTCTTGCTTCGCCCCGAAGGGGCTTATTTTCCATAATGACCGGCGACGTTTTATACATTATCCCGCTTATTACGCTATACAATAATGGTGTGTCTTTTTACAATTTATTCGTTACCAGCATTCGTAGTGTTGATTAGCAGAGAAGTAGTCCGCCAAAGACGTTGACGTTGCTTAGCAACCGTAGACGCTGGGGTTGACAAGTTACCGGATTGCTACCCATGCAAGTGAACGGAGCGTTCCACGGGCCCTGTAAAAAGGCCTATAATATTTCTGTTTATGGCATAGATTTCTCCTCAGATTAGGCCAATAAAGCAATGATTTAAAAAACACACACAAACGCACACACTGAATCGATGACTTGGTCGTCCATGATCTTTCTGCTTCTGTGCGTCCTCCGTCTCTCTGCCAGTGACATCGGGTCAAGCTCAAAGCTGATTGGCTATCGCCGCTAAGCGTTACGCGTTGCGCCTAACGCGCTGCTTTAGCGCATGTAACGCATCGACGCGCCTAAACCAATGGTTCCCTTTCAACGCCGCTAACGCGCGTAACGCGTTCAGTGTGGCCGTACCTTAAGAAATATAATTTTATTATCATTTAAAATCACCTTGCTCCCTCTCAAGGATGCATTACAAAGAGAGATAAATAACAGACATACATGCACATACAGACATACCTGCCGGCTGGCAGGCAGACAGACAGACAGACAGACAGACAGACAGACAGACAGACAGACAGACAGACAGACAGACAGACAGACAGACAGACAGACAGACAGACAGACAGACAGACAGACGGACAGACGGACAGACGGACAGACGGACAGACGGACATACAGACAGACAGACAGACAGACGGACAGACGGACAGACGGACAGACGGACAGACGGACAGACGGACAGACGGACAGACGGACAGACGGACAGACGGACAGACGGACAGACGGACAGACGGACAGACGGACAGACGGACAGACGGACAGACGGACAGACGGACAGACAGAGAGGGCAGTGGACCGGAAGGTGAGGTCAAAGTATTGTTTGGAGGAGTAGAGTTTAGTAGAAAGAAACAGCCCCCACACTAGCCATTTGGGGTCTGGAGGACTGTGAGCAGTCCAGGGCCAGAGGACCTGAGAGCGTAGGGGTGAAGGAGCCCAGAACGGGCTGAGGCTATGAAGGGACTCGTGGGTAATAACCCGGGGTTTGAGCATCCATGGGAGCCGATGTGACTGCCAGATAACTGGGGTGATCGTGAGCAGACTCTCTGGTGTGGAAGAGAGCTTTTGGATGTGACACCCCCGATCCTCCGTCTCGTTCTATAATCTCACAACCTCACACACCCTTATCTCAGGATCATCTGGCTGTGCGAAGGGGACAGGGAGAGCTATTGTGTGTCTGACCGCAATATGTTGGGTCTATTAGAGACAGAAACATCCTGTCTGGCCTTTGATTGGACGACAGCATCAGCGGCGCCAAAGCTGACGTCACGCTAACATGATGGCTCCCATATCTGTGAAAGAAGCCTGATATCCCTCCGTCAAGAATAGAATGTTACATCACAGTGCCACATGCGCACGGCAATGAAACACACATCAACTACTCACTTGAAGAGTGCCATTAATATATTTGGTCCAAATAGATGTAATGGTAGGATCTCTCCCGGTTACACATGGATAGGCTTGGGCTATGGCGCTGATTCCATAGCCGTGAGACAGTGAAACGTTGTCCCAGACAGGAGACCCTAACTCTTCCTAAGGCTGCCTTCTCTCCCTTGAGCCCTCAAACAATTCACACCCTTGTGAAAATGTGGAAACACAATTCTAAAAATGGCACATAATATGCCACATCTAAGGGACATGGGTGGGAAAACTGAGGATTTGTTGATCTTACTCTGAATTGTGTGTCCCTCGCGGTGGTTGTTCCTCCCTGAACGTCATCGGTCGAAGCTATTTCCTTGTGTCACTGTTCCAATTAACTCACATGTTTCCTGGCCTCAAACATGAAGGCAAGATTAAATAAAAGAAACATCGAAACATTCCCTTCATTCACATTTCTCAAAGTGTCCCTCCCTGTTGGTAATTGTAAATCCGCATTTCTCCTGCAATGAATTTGATTAATAAGGGTTAATTAAGACTTACTATTTCTAGGACTAAAATAGCCTTCCCCACACACAACCCCAATACATTACACACAACCATGATACACACAACCACAATACATTACACAATACCATGAAACACACAACCATAACACATTCAACCACACTACATTATGCACAACCATGATGCACAACCATGATACACACAACCACAATAGATTACACACAGCAAAAATACATTATGCACAAACATGATACCCACAACCATAATAATCACAACCATGACACACACAACCACAATACAAACAACAATGACAGACAAAACCATAATACACACAACCACAGTACATTACAGATAACTATGAGAAACAAAACCATGATACACGCAACCATGCTACAAACAGCCAAATAATTGTAACCACAATTCTTTTACAAACAACCATAATACACATAACCACAATACAATTCACCCAACCATGATACACACAACTATAATACACATATAATGCACATTACGTGCAACCATAGTACACACAATCTTAAATCACACACCCACAATCATTCTGACCAACCATGTGTTTTATTTGCACACTTTTTTTGCACACTTTTATTTGCACAACAAAATTTATCGCAAGACCTCAGAAAACCAATTTGGTTACCTATGGGCGGGGCCTAAATATGGTCCCATCTCCAGGTAGAGTGATGGGCATCTGCCAAGAAGGACCTCCAGGCACAACCACAAAACACACAACACAAAGCACACAAGACCATAGACACAACCACAAAAAACACAACACAATGCACAGAAGACAATGGACAAAACCACAAAAAACACAACACAATGCACAGAAGACAATAGACACAACCACAAAAAACACAACATAATGCACAGAAGACAATACCCACAATACAATAAATACAAAAAAAAATCAAATACACAATGACAATACACACAAACACCAAACGCACAACACAATACACAACCCTGTTACACGCAACCAAAATACACGCAACCACATTAAACACAATCTTAACAAACGCAACCCCAATGTACCCAACCACAATATGCACAACCACGATACACACATCCACGATGCACACAACCACGATACACACAAGAATGCATACTCATAAAGGCTTGCCTCTAAAAACAAAAAATTTAAAAGACGCAAGACTTGGGGAGAAGTAGGACATTTCTTAATGTACCTATAGGCTTGAGAATTTTCAATGTATCCATATAGATGAAATACAATTACCTTGTAGTTATCACGTATAGTGGATGCGATAGCACAGTTTTCAGTAATTTCCACTTTGCTTTCCCATCCCATCCATCCGTCTATCCCTCCATCCATCCAGCTCCTCACAGAACTTATTGGGTAAATAGGCCTCATCCGAGGGGACTTAGTGATCCAATATACGAGATGAGTTGCTGTTTTGTTGCAAGAATGTTGAAATGATTTTTTTGCACAAGTCCCAGGAAACGTACAGAAAAAAATATTAAACCTCATACACACACACATACTAACACACACAAACACACTCTCCGCACACATCAATGATTAGACACCAGGGTTACACGTATAGACATTTGAAATGGTGTGCCTTGCTGCCTTGTGTTCTTTCTTCCAAAGCCGGTGATGAAGAATGGTTGTCTTTGTACATGCAAGGCTGTTTCTTTGAAGTGAAAAATCTATTTCTGCATGCAGACTTCTCTTTTACCGATGAGAAAAACGAAATACAGAAAACAGCTTTATTTTCAAATACCTTTCTCTTCAGCAGTCGCACCCCTGTTCTCTCTGCCACTATTCAAAGTACCGGTTTCCTCCAAACGATGCTAGTCAATCTAGATCCTATCTGAAGTGAATGCCAGATTTCAGCATTGTAACATTGAAGGACGACCACACAAACAGATAGCAGCCCACCGTGAATTTGAACACGGCAGCTTTTCTGTTAGAAACATACTGAGGGGCTACCTGGGAGCTGATATCTTTCACTTCTGGGAAAAGTAATTAGTGCAAGACATTAAATGAGAACACGGTGGATAAACATGCCTAATGCCGTCTCCTCGCTCGAAGGCGTTTGACCGACACGACAAACACATCGGTCCATTTGATAACCAGATTAAAAATATCAAATGTATATGCAAATACACATTTGAAAACCAATTTAGAAGACGGCATATTAATTAGACATGTTGTATTCAACTGTATGAGCTTTTGAATCTGGCTTCAAACTGCAATTTCGACCCAGAGAAATAGGTTTTCTCTGTGAACACACAGGGGCCGCATGAATAAATGATTATCCTTCTTACCCTTTATTATCGAAGGACCTCACCTCATGCAGCAATCATTTGGAAACATGTGAATGTGTCACACATTCAACGTAATCAGTTCTCCAAACAAATTCTTACACAGAAGAATCCGGAGAAATGAGGGCTGACGTGTCCTCATGTATTTTTCTCACATAAAACCCCCTATTTCTGATCAATTTAGAAATTTAAAATTAATTTTCCTAATGAAGCGTGCTAAATCGAGTCGGGGAGATTACGACCACCCCTATAGAACGCCACGGTGTGGACGCCCAGGGATGAACTGATCTGCGGGTAATGGTCGGTATACGAGCAGTTATGAAACCTCTTCCACTTCCATTTCTATTTCTGTCTTCTTCTCCCAGGCCTGTCTCCTGAAGGGCTGTGAGGTTAACAGTTACAACAGAACGTTACCTCATCAAAAAGGATGAGCCGGTCACAGTGCCACCATTTAGTTTTTTACATCAGCCGCGGACGGATCCGTTGATACACAGGAGTGGAGATTGAATCGCATTCTTTCTCATATAGCCAGCTTTAGATGCCTCTTTTGGAATTTGATTACATTTCCATATCTCAGAATAGATAGAGAGAGAGAGAGAAAGAGAGAGAGAGAGAGAGAGAGAGAGAGAGAGAGAGAGAGAGAGAGAGAGAGAGAGAGAGAGAGAGAGAGAGAGAGAGAGAGAGAGAGAGAGAGAGAGAGAGAGAGAGAGAGAGAGAGAGAGAGAGAGAGAGAGAGAGAGAGAGAGGGAGAGAGAGGGAGAGAGAGGGAGAGAGAGAGAGACTGAGAGAGAGAGACTGAGAGAGAGAGGAAAGCTTATGTAAATGCAGGGTCAACCTTATATTTTTTCTCCCTTGACAGACTTGAAGACTAAATGCATTAAAATTAAGTTCATTTTTCGTAACATATAACAACAGTATCTTCTCACACAGACAAAACATAATCAATTCTGTCTGAATGCCATCTGTTCGGATGTCGCCAGGCAACCTACGTCACTTTAATTGTATTATTATTAAAGGAATTTTCAAAAAACAAAATACATTACATCATACACAGAGCCACAGCAAATACACCAACCCACTGTTGCAGGTATATTACTCTACTGCTACTTTTTAATATGAATATCCTTATCATTAACGAATCCCCATATTGCTTATTCTTTAAGATCCTTCATTATACTGCTCTTGCCCCCTTGATGAACTATGTTACACTCAGGATAGACATCACAAGCCACGAGGTCAACCTTTCTGGAGGAGTGCAGAATTCCCTAAGTCAAGACCTCTCTCGGCCAATCATCTCTCACTTTGACAGCCATATTGCTATTAGCAACGGAACGCACTTTGAAAAACACAGAACTTATGACAACAACAAATTGTCACATTTTTTTGCGTCCAATGAAACATTGGACACTCACACAGCAGACTTCACACATTTATGAGATAGAGCTGGGGGCGAGAGGGTCCAGGGTTGGGGATGAGGGGAATATTATGTTTGACTACCATAGGCTTTTGTACTCTTTCAAGGTGTCATTTCCTCCTGCTTTTATTATTTTACTTACGTGTCCAGGGAATACTTCAAAGTATTGTTTGTTCTACTATGCACTACGGATGCAGGCTCTTCTTGTTTCTATTCTAAGATATAATTACATTCATATCCTTATAATGTGATATGTGCTCCACACAGAAACCCATTCCAGAATGCCCATGTTATTGTGGAAGCACATGCTTCCCTGTCCCAACACCCCCCCCCTGAACACCAGGCTCGACCAGAATCCTTCTGTACTGGTGAATAAATACAACAAACTAGAGATTTGGAATGAACAAGCCCAATATTGACTTGCCCCGGCCCTACAAGCAGGGACCGTACCAGCCTCCCCACTTGTTACCAGTTACCAGACTCTCGGTCAGATGCTCTTGGCTTAACAGACATGAGCGTGCAGGCTGTGACCGGCTCCTGTTAAACTGTCCTATTTTGCGAAAACCCCAGGCAGTCATGGGTTCTTTTTATCTTCCGTACGGGCAGCCACAGACTCCTAGATGTGCCGGCCCGGACAGCAGCACCAATGAGGTGAGATCATATTCTCATCTCCTGCTACGCCGGTGGCACTTGATAAAGCACCTTGTGTTTGAATGTTAAGTGTTCCTGCACTGTTGTGGGCCCTTTGTTTTCCTATCTATTGGTCTGCACGCTGATGTGAAGTGCATCCGTTTGTCTTGTTTGGGGAGTGGACGGTTGGATGGATGGATGGATGGATGGATGGATGGATGATGGATGGATGGATGGATGGATGGATGGATGGATGGATGGATGGATGGATGGATGGATGGATGGATGGATGGATGGATGGATGAATATGTTTACGTACGGATAGATAGACGTACGCAGGCGTCTATTGATGCGCTTGTTCTCTCAGTGTGAAGACAAACGTCCTCTAGGGACACAAGACATATTCTAGCGATACAACGTAGGCCCGCAACGTCACAAGATTTGATTTGACACCATGCATAATCCGATGAATTGAATTGAAGCAAGAAAAAGAGAAAACATTTGGTCTCAGCAGCTTATACCAGAATGGAGACTTATATAACCGACCAACCAGCCAGGCGACTATTAGAGTATTTGGATTATAATATTTAAAACGCTATTTAAAGCCATGCTGGCATTATTGATAGGTGTATTATTATCATTTTGGGGACGGCATTGAAGAGGAATCAGAGAAGAGAAGTGCAGTGAGATATCCTTTAGTTTACCCTGTTCATCACACGACATATGGATCCAATTCTGTGTAGATTCCACCAGCTCACATCAAACCTGCCGCATACCGTCTGCGTCGCTCCTTGAGTAAAGCTGCTGGTTTGAAGAGTTCAAAATGAAAGGGAGAGCTATTCTTGTCATTAGCATTCATCATTTCCAGCCGAATGCATAACATGGTTTCATAGCATTTAAATATATAAATGTATGTATGAGAATGTTAATTTCTCAGTAACAATTCGTTTTTTTTTATTTCCCCTATGTGCTGTCGCTTAAGCCTCTGCTCCTAAGTCATTAAGATTGCCTTAGGGCAGCATTAAGTTGTGTTCGTTGTTGTTTTTTTCCGCTAAAGGAACCACATTCCCTTGTGCACATACAGTCCCCCAGTATGGCAGGAGACGTCATCTTGGTATAGTCGCCGACACCTTCTTCTCTTTGCAGACAGTTGAAGGCAGTCGGATTTGTATGCAATAACGCTCCTCCACGCCTCCATGGACGTATCAGACTGTAATGACAAGGTCACAGATCTCCCATCATTATCCCTGCAGGCAGCCTGCTCTGCCAATCACAGCGGCTCCTCATATAACTCCAAAATATGAGGAGGCACACCTGAAAGCAGCAGGGGGGGGCTGATGCTAATGAGGGGACTTCAATCAACTCCTGAGCGTTATGGGGAGGGTTGGCTCTGAAAAAGACCCCTGTCACTCTCCCCTCGGCCTGGGGAACATGACGCAGACGGCCCTCTCCGCCACGCAGAGGCTGGGGGCGGGTGGATCGGATCAGAGGTTACCTCCACAGTAAGGGAAAGATAGGGGGACGCTATCCGCACGTTCAGCACACACACACACACACACACACACACACACACACACACACACACACACACACACACACACACACACACACACACACACACACACACACACACACACACACACACCTTTAATCATTCAGTCTTTGGAGGCGAGAAAGGGAAAGGATGGTCCTTAGGTTTTTCCACTCCCATCTGAAGATTTCTCCCATATCCCCAGGCATATCTGTGTTGAGCATCCTTCAGGAAGATGTCCTGTCCATAACCATCCTTAATGCGTTCTGCTTCCCGCTGCACCACCGCGATCAAAGGGCTATGTTAGAACAGCAGTTTAACTTAATCTCATTGGGAGTTTATTTGGACATTGTCATAAATTTGGCCCATAGTGTTGCACTACTACGGAACTCAAATCTGCCGATGCCACGACCAGGGTCTTTTAAGTCAATTTAAATTATTTGTCAGGATTCACACACAAGCACACACACTCACACACACACACGCACGCACGCACGCACACACAAACACACACATACCAACACACACACACACACACACACACACACACACACACACACACACACCCACACACACACACACACACACACACACACACATACACAGACACACACACACACACACACACACACACACACACACACACACACACACACACACACACACACACACACACACGCACACATACACAAACAATACCATCAGCAAATTTGGGGAGTGAGTTTCTCTGGCCCATAACACAGCACTTCTTTAATTGATGTGCTTTCATCTCTCTGTAACACGTTGGTTTCAAAACGATGACATTATGTGTTTGAGGTCCCATGGCGTTATAATACTGTACAGTTCTTCTCAACACATTTCGCAAAACTTGGTTCATTGCGTCAAAACTCAACACACAAGCAAATAAGACACAACACTGAGTAATATACCATTCACATCTATATCAAATCGAAACACTTCTATCAAAACAAACAAACCTTTGTCAAAATGTCACTCTGATGCCAAAATGATACACACTTGTAACATATGAATACACTTTCAGATCAGCAGCAACACACTAGTCTACTTTATCTAAAACACTGCAGACTTCCATATTCACTGTTATTACCGTTTTTTTATAATCACTTGAACACTATAGACACATGCTTAGACCAAAGTAGCACAACTTGAAGTTTTTGTTTCTATACCTTAAACACATGTAACCATTCCTTAAACAAAAGCGCTGCTTTGCACTTTAGTTGCAATTGTGCAACACACTTGCTCCTTTCTGCAACAAACTTGCTCCTGCACACTACACACTATTTCATACATAAGACACTTAATTAAAAAATGACGTATCATTTTACCATTGGGAAAACACATCTATTCAAAATCCTAAACACATTGGTTAATTGAGAATACTTACTTACACACCTGAAAACACTTTCTTCCAAAACTGAACACCAACAGTTTCATCCATAATAAGGACATTCCGACTCGAAAACAGGTATTTTTTTCTACTTTCTACTCTACTCAGACTGTATCTAGAGTATTTGCAGTACTGTACCATATCACATGTACTGTATTGCAGGGTGGCTAATGCTCCTTTTTGAACGAAAGTGGTAGTTTTGTGATTACCTACATTGAGATGTTTCAGTACTTTCTATGGTATATACAGTAAAGTACAGTGTATACAGTACTGTAAAAAGAAGCAAACTAATACAGTAACATTTCGTGGTTGCTTTTTTCTATAGAATGACTAGAAGACCTTCTGGGGGCGGACGCCAACGCCTGTTCACCCAACAGCAGGAACTTGCCATTGTGGACCTGGTCCGAGCAAACAATGCAATCCGTCTCAACCAGCTACAGCAACAAATACTTGCAGATAGAGAAGTATTCAATAACATTGAGCGAGTGAGCATTTCCACTATCAGACGCATCTTGGTAAAGCACCAAATTACCATGAAGCAATTGTACAGGGTCCCATTTGAGAGAAACAGTGTCAGGGTCAAAGGACTTCGACGTGAATATGTACAGGTAAGTGTTACAGTCCTTTACATTTACAATACAGTATTGGTGTCATCCAGTTACAGCTGAATATGTGCCATTGTATCAGTACCACATATACATTCAGAGAGGTACCAGGTACCTGTTCGATGGGGTGGGGGTTCTGTATGTGTAGTACTGTAGTTGAGTGTTTTGAGTAATGCCATCTAAAATCTGTATGGCATGTATTTTGTTTTGTTACAGCGCATCATGGAGATGGATGGAGCTGCACAGCCTCATGAATTTATTTACATTGATGAGGCTGGATTCAACCTCAGCAAAACAAGACGACGGGGTCGTAACATAATTGGCCAAAGGGCAATTATGTGTTGTTGTCTTGCAGTTTTTTTCAATTGCTTGAACACATTTTGCAAGACTTGGCTCATCGTGTCAAACCTCAACACACAAGTAAGTAAGACACAACACTGAGAAATATACCATTCACATCTATGTCAAATTGTAACTCTTCTATCGAAACCTTACAATCCATTGTCGAAATATCCCTCTGACGACAAAATGATACACACTTGTATCATATGAATACACTTTCAGATCCGCAGCAACACACTAGTCTACTTTATATAAAACACTGCAGTCTTCCATATTCACTGTTTTTATTCAGTTCCACAGAAGGCACGTTTTCACGACAACCAAAAAACCTAATACTCAATACTGTACATTGCTGTTCAGTACTTTACAGTTCATTGAATTCAGTTTAAGCTACAATATAACAAAAAATAACCAAAAATACACAACTGTACTGTACATACAGTAAACACAGAAAACACGGCAATTGTGCGTGGGTGGGCCTATGGATCCTCACCTTGTGTGCCGAATCCATCCATGGATTGACCTTACCTCATTGTCTCTGCAGGCCTGTTCCATTGCCTGCAGAAGAGGCATGCAGGCTTGTGGTTGGCGGTCATATACATTACATCCTCAAGCTGAAAAAAAAACCTTCTATAGGGTGTAGAAATGGCGAGTATCCGACTTCAAATTGTTTATGGTTGGTGTACCAGTTCCAGTCCAAAACAGCCCAATGGAAATGAACATTATCCCAGACAACAACACACCTGGGCTGCTCTGCTGATCTGTCCTCTTCAGCTGCATCATGAAGTGCATCTAGAAGTGTGATGATATGTTGGGTATTGTAGTGACCTATTTTTGCGTGATGATGCAGTTACCCTCGAAGGCTTGTGGCGGCACACAATGATATATTTCCCCCGCGCTGCCCCGGGACATGCACAATTGCACTTTGGCCTTTTTGTAGCTGGCTGATAGGTGTTCAGTTTTGTAAGCAAGTGTTTTGAGGTGTGCATTCGAGTATTTTCAATTACCCAGTGTGTTTAGTATTTTGAATAGATGTGTTTTCCCACTGATATACTGAGATGTTATTTTTGAACTAAGTGTCTTATGTTTGAAATAGTGTGTAGTGGGCAGGAGCAAGTGTGTTGCAGAAAGGAGCAAGTGTGTTGCAGAATAAAGTGCAAAGCAGCGTTTTTGTTTAAGGAATGGTTACATGTGTTTAAGGTATAGCAACAAAAACTTAAAGTTGTGTTACTTTGGTCTAAGCATGTGTCTATAGTGTTCAAGCAATTGAAAAAAACTGTATTTGCTTGTGTGTTGAGTTTTGACACAATGAGCCAAATTTTGCAAAACGTGTTCAAGCAATTGAAAAAAAACTGTAAATTGAATTTACTGCACTGTAAAGTACCGTACTGCAATGTGCAGTAGTGAGTATTTGATTTTTTTTTGTTGTTGTGAAAACGTGCCTTCTGTGGAACTGAATAAAATCAGTGAATATGGAAGACTGCAGTGTTTTATATAAAGTAGACTAGTGTGTTGCTGCTTATCTGAAAGTGCATTCATATGATACAAATGTGCATCATTTTGGCATCAGAGTGACATTTTGACAAAGGATTGTTAGGTTTCGATAGAAGAGTTTCAATTTGACATAGATGTGAATGGTATATTTCTGAGTGTTGTGTCTTATTTGCTTGTGTGTTGAGTTTTGACACAATGTGCCAAGTTTTGCAAAATGGGTTCAAGCAATTGAAAACAACTATACCGTTCCACAGAAGGCACGTTTTCACTACAACCAAAACCTAAAATAGTCACTACTGTACATTGCAGAACGGTACTTTACAGTGCGATAAATTCAGTTTAAGCAAAAATACAACAAAAATAAACCAAAAATACACAACTGTACTGTAAACACAGAAAAAAACGGCAATTGTGCGTGAGTGGGCTTATGGATCCTCGTCTTGTGTGCCGAAACCATCCATTGATTGACCTTACCCCAATGTCTCCGCAGGCCTGTTCCATTGCCTGCAGAAGAGGCATGCGGGCATGTGGTTGGCGGTCATATACACACCATCTTCAAGTCGAAGAAAAAAATTCTATAGGGTTTAGAACTGGCGAGTATACGGCTTCAAATAGTTTATGGTTGGTGTACCAGTACCGGACAAAAACAGCCCGATGGAAACAAACATTATCCCAGACAACAACAAACCTGGGCTGCTCTGATCTGTCCTGTTCAGCTGCACCATGAAGTGCATCTAGAAATGTGGTGATATGTTGGGTATTGTAGGGACCTATTTTTGCATGATGGTGCAGTTATCCTGAACGGCTTATGGAGGCACACAAGATCTATTTCCCCTGCGCTGCCCCGGGACGTGCACAATTGCCCTTTGACCTTTTATAGCTGGCTGATAGGTGTTCAGTTTTGTCAGGAAGTATTTTCAATGAACCAATGTGTTTTGTATTTTGACTAGACGTGTTTCCCAATGGTACAATGAGATTCCATTTTTGAATTCAGTGTCTTATGTATGAAATAGTGTGTAGTGTGCAGGAGCAAGTGTGTTGCATAAAGGAGCAAGTGCACAATTGCAACTAAATTGCAAAGCAGCGCTTTTGTTTAAGGTATGGTTACATGTGTTTAAGGTATGGTAACAAAAACTTCAAGTTGTGCTACTTTGGTCTAAGCATGTGTCTATAGTGTTCAAGCAATTGGCAAAAACTATAATATCCGGGAGCTAACAGTACAGAGTGGCAAAGGATAACTATACACTTTCACTTGCTCACAAGCAATTAATATAGCCGTTATCTGCAGCCCAAAACTCAACGTAGTACCACAAAGAACCTTGAGACCAAGGAATCTATTATTTTCAAGATTAGTATTATTTTTTTTATCTCAGAAAAAAATATTTACACAAAGTTTTTCTAAATAACAACCAAGAAAAATAAAAGCAAATAAAATAACTTCCATTCATGTCCAATACATAAGACCCAAGATGACTGCTGCATACATACCTGAACAACATGTTTTCACTAATGCATTCAGATACAAACACAAACAACATGTGTTCAATAATGCATTCAGATACAGAGGCGAACAACATGGGTCCACAAATACATTCAGAAGCTTCCAGCAGAAGCGCTGACGTGTGCCTGTGTTATTTGTGCCCTCCGCATGAGAGAGAACAGCCACTTTCCTCTCACCTGCAGGAGATGTCTTAAATGAAAAATGAAAAGCGCTGAGGAGGATAATGTTGAAGAGAGATGGCAATGAGGTGTGTACCCCCAGTTAGGACAAAAGACAGTCGGACGCCAGGAAAGGAAGTCTGAGAGTGTTGGTCAGGCCTTTAGACACCAAAACAACCTAAGCTGTGTGTGCGTGATCAATCTTTGTGCACTGCTTTGAAAGCATGGCCCTGTGGCACCTCATCCGCTATTTGGGCACATGACGCACTGAGGACACATGTGTAAATAACGTGATATTCAGGAGGGATTCACCGGCACTCTAAAGCCTCTGTCAGACACGTCCGGGACGTGATATAAAAATAAACTGTAATCTTAATGTATCTATTCATTCTGGAGGTTTGGGTAAAATGTGGACATGTCGACTCATCTTGACGAATGGTTGTTGTCCAGAGCAGAGCAGTGGAGCATGGACACATGGGACCATGTCAGAACACATAACTACTACAATGACTACAACAATGATGAGAACAACAACAACAACAACAACATCTGATTCCTGTGAGGTCGTGGGCACTTTCCTGTCAAGCTGAGGCTACAGCAGCTCGCCAGCAAACAAAACCTCCAAACTGTGAATCTGTGTTTAGCACATGAAGCGTAGTGATGTAACGAAGTGAGACAAAGAAGAAGACGGCGATGATGAATCTGTGTAGTGCTTTGATGCGCTCGTGTGCAGATGAGTGCGCGGGAGGCATGATGTGTGTGAACGTTGGTTTGTGTGTGCACGTGCGTCTGTGTACTTGTGTGCGTACGTGTCCCAATGTGTGTGTGTGTGTGTGTGTGTGTGTGTGTGTGTGTGTGTGTGTGTGTGTGTGTGTGTGTGTGTGTGTGTGTGTGTGTGTGTGTGTGTGTGTGTGTGTGTGTGTGTGTGGGGCACATCCCGTTAAGTGTATTTTGACAAGGTTGACATTTAGGTTCCCAGTGAGGGGTGTCTAACCCCAGCATCTGGGGCTTGTCGCTCCAGAAAACCGAAACGGCAACAGATGTGAAGATCTTTTGTGCGCTTGTGGGAGTGCTTCTATCAGTGATTGTGCGTGCGCATGTTTACGTATCTTCACACTCGTAAGTGCCTCAGTCCTCTGCTCACAGAACATGGTTTCATCTCCTTGGTAACAAGCCGATTCAAACTTGATGATTCATGGCAAAGGCTGCTAATTTCTCTGCAGTTATTAAACATGAACAATAGACTCATACAGCCACAGATAACATGGCACTGTTATTGGTGTGTGTGTGTGTGTGTGTGTGTGTGTGTGTGTGTGTGTGTGTGTGTGTTTGTGTGTGTTTGTGTGTGTGTGTGTGTGTGTGTGTGTGTGTGTGTGTGTGTGTGTGTGTGTGTGTGTGTGTGTGTGTGTGTGTGTCTGTGTGTCTGTGTGTGTGTTTGTGCATTTGTATGCATATATGTTCTGTATTTTTGTACTGTATTTGCCTACATTTGAATTCATATATGTGTATTTACTGATATATGTATATATATATATATATATATATATATATATATATATATATATATATATATATATATATATATATATATATATATATATGTGATGATTCTATATGTATTTAAATATATATATATATATATATATATATATATATGTGATGATTCTATATGTATTTAAATATATATATATATATATATATATATATATATATATATATATATATATAATATATATATAATATATATATAGATTATATTATATATATATAATCTAATAATATATATATATTTTGGTTGTTATATATATATGATTGGGTCTTATATATATATATATATATATATATATATATATATATACATACAAATTCTGTTTTTCTTCTCCTTTGTGAGTCATATACTGAAAACAATCTGACGGAAAGCGGCACCTGGTGAATTGTAGACTTAAGAGTAGATTGTTTGGCTGTATGATCTGGTTCGGGGCTGATCCAGGTAATGAAAGTATAATACAAACTGTTGGCTTAACACTTCTCTTCTTCAGAGGGCAGTTTACCTGAAAGCTAATTCTGATAATCATGTCTTCTTGAGGGAACACACAACTACACCCCCAAAAATATAAAAATATATTATTTTGTCAAATACTGCTTTGTAGATTGTTGAGTATCCCAAATATACTGTTAAATAAATTAATTGCTTGGCCTCAATAATAATAAATAACAAATATACGCACTAGGCAACATGACAGCTATGACTGCCTCAAACTATTAAGTCTACAACAGTGTTCCACTTATGCAACAATAATCCTTTCCATAAAAACGTGCCGCAACAAGATGATGACAAAACCACAATGATCTCCTCGAATGTCACGAATCCAAAAGCAAAAAGAAAACATAGGTATAGGCGAGCTCTACTGATGTCGTGAATGCTAGGCTGATAGCGCCCACTACTGGTATAGCCCGGAATCGGTCCTATTAATGTGTTATTTTAATGTTAAGACCCGACTGACAGGAAAGTGGTGTGCGTCCATGAAAATATTTCTTCATGGACGCACAGTAGTTACCGTTCTGAAATGCAAGGTGTTTGCTTCTTTGCCAATTAGCTGACATATTTTGACCTTCAGAAAGTTGATGATTATATTTTGTATCATCCCTCAAATGTACCTTGTTCTTGTGACCAATGGTGTAGGCCTATAACCCTCTTGGTGTGAAATGTATGTGGGAGCTGGCGCGATATGTCCCGGTCACAGTGTTCGCAATCCTCTCTGCCGCTCACTCGACAGAGTGAGAGAGCCTCACACTCTGCCCACACAGCGATTTGTCCTCTAGAAAAGCCAGTCATCATTAAGTGAGGAAAAACAAAAGCCAAGCGACACCGGTCGGACATGACTCCTCTGAGAATGAGAATGTAGTGTGGGAAAGTTTCATTCATGGAAGGCACTTGAGAGGTTTATATATGCGGTCTTAGTTGTGCAGGCTATATCATAGGCTACTAATTTGAAACACAAATCCCCCAATACAAAATGTTATTAATAACAGTTATGATGCCAGTATGATATTGGATATCAAATCTTTTATTTTGTTTATCTTTATGAAGATAAACAATATTTCCTTGCCCTTATAAAGTAACCAACCGACAATTAAAAGAATCCTTATAAAAGTCAAAGTTAAACAAACTTTTACTCCTTAATCAAATCTAGGCTTGTGTTGTACATGTGTGTGAGTATGTGTGTGATTATGTGAGTGAGCGTGTGCACATGTATATGTTTATGTATCTGTGTGTGTGTGCGTGTGTCTGTGTGTGTTTGCATATGGGTACATGTGTTTGTGTGTGTGTGTGTGTGTTAGTGTATGTGCAAATGTGTGTATGCGTGGGTGCGTATGTGCGAGTGGGTGTGCATATATATGTGTGTGTGCATGTGCATATGTGCGTATGTGTATGTGCGTGTGTGTATATCTGCGTGTGTGTTTAGGTGCGAATGTGCGTATGTGTGCGTGTGTGCGTGTGTGTGTGTGTGTGTGTGTGTGTGTGTGTGTGTGTGTGTGTGTGTGTGTGTGTGTGTGTGTGTGTGTGTGTGTGTGTGTGTGTGTGTGTGTGTGTGGTGCGTGTATATGCATATGTGCGTATGTGCATATGCATATGTGTGTACGTGCGTATGTGTGCGTGGTGTGTGCATATGCATATGTACGTGTGTGCGTATGTGTATGTGCGTGTGTGCGTGTGTGTGTTCACGTCTGGGCGGTCGCCTGCAGTTGCCTCATCAAGCCGCTGTCTCCTTGGGCCCAGGCGCTGCTGCGGCTGCTCGCTCCATGCTGCGACGCTCCCTGAGACCCAGCCTGACCCTGGGCTCCAGAGGGCTGGGGGCCTGTGTGGGCCCACAGCCCCACCGCCGGCCCGGGCTCAGAGAGCCTGCCCAACGCTACGGCTCCATGAGCGGCCGCCACGCCACTCCAGGGCCCAAGCCCTGCAGGGGGGCAGGGGGCAGTGGTACACAACACACACTCGCACAACAGACACACACGCAAACCAGATACACACAAACAAGGCATACACACACACACACACACACACACACTCACACACATAAACACACTCACACACACACACACGCATACACATACACACGCACACAAAAACCAGACACACACAATCAAACACCGCACACACAAACACACAACTGCACAAGGACACGCATACACAAACACGCACACACACAAACACACACACACACACACACACACACACACACACACACACACACACACACACACACACACACACACACACACACACACACTGTCTCTGTCACACACACACACACATGTTCACATACACATGCACACACGCACATCTGGAAAGCGTTGCTGCCGGCTGGTCCACCTGGCTCCATTGTGACGGAGGACAGCTGGGTAAAGAGGAAAGGAGGAGAAAGATGAGGGCACCTTCTACTGCACATCTGCACCCACTCTGTTTAAACACAGTCACTCAGTACAATTTGTGCTTCTCAAATTGATGTTCCCGACAATGTCTGAGTACACTATAACTTCATTCATGTTTGATCCTATTCACCAGTTTACTTTTTAACAACCTCTTGAGTTTTAATCGATTAGTGGATTTTATGTTGTATTCCTGTAATTCCATAATTTAATAATATTTTTCCAAGTAATAATTGTAATAATGTAAACCCTTTTCTTGAGCAATACATGTTCCATAATTCAGGTGTTTTTAAATACTTCATTTCTTGCAATGATATGTCTTTCAGCAGCCCCTCGATAAAATACTGATGAATTCAGGAGGGACGGCCATTCAGAAGGAGCTAAAAGAGCCTGCAACGGCTCACGTTAGTTCAAAAAGTAGTGCAAGATAATAAATGTGTTAGATAATTACTCAAGAGACGCATTACAGAAGAAGCCCAAAGATCATATTTTGACGTTGTCATGAAAATAATGAGTTTCATGACAACGTCAAAATGTAATTGTATCTGCGATGATGCAATTTCTATCAAAATAAATCATCAAAATGGTGATAGTTTCTAATATAATACATTGTGTTATTTTTTTTGCCATTTTCATTATTACTCTCCACTTTTTTGTTTACAGTAATGCCATGTGTTAAACCTCACCACAAGGTGGCGCAGTTCACCAATTTATGAGGATAATAAAAATGCAGCGTTCCTTCAGTCTTGCCTCGCTCCTCCCTTGATAATGATAACCACGCACTCTGATGTGTCATTTAGTGTTCGT
Source organism: Gadus macrocephalus (assembly GCF_031168955.1). NCBI lineage: Eukaryota > Metazoa > Chordata > Actinopteri > Gadiformes > Gadidae > Gadus > Gadus macrocephalus. Next base: position 13,073,862 of record NC_082382.1, read on the forward strand.
ACAGATACATATTTATTTTGCAATATTATGACATATTTGGATTGTCTCATAACACTGGCATATTTGCCCTATAGCTCACTCTAGTCATTGTTCAAGACATCCAGAAAGTGAAAGTAGCTAGTAAGCGATCATTGAAAATATTATTGGAACTCCGATATATTACATTTCATTTTAGTTAATGACTTTCGCTGATCCCTCCCTAGTTTTAATCTAATAATAACTACACTAATGATAATAAAAAAACTAGTTTTATTATAGTGCATTCTCATCCTCAGAATAGGTTTAGCATTTGTAGGACATTAAGTTTTGGCTAATCAAATTCCTCTTTCTCATTGCATATGTCTTTGGAAATTATTCCACAAAGGCCTATATAATATAGGACTATATTTTGTATAAAATAGCGAGTTTCTTTCTTCGCCATTGCGCCTTGGTCACTTTTCTATATTGAAACCTTGCCGATTTTCTTAGGGTCAATCGAAAAAAGCAAACACATCAAACAAAATTAAAATAACAGAAGACGGCAGCAAGAAATCGTTTCTAAAGGCTAAAATGCTTAACATTTAGCAGACATTGTGCCAGGCTGAAGAGCCGTCAGACCTGGGTGATGGTAAATCCATTACAGGCCCGGGCGGCCTGCGCAGGCATAAGCTGCAAATCTCTTTAGTTCAACACCCATTAGGAAAGTGCTGAGCCCTTTGCAAGCCACTAAGGTGGTTAACTCCTGGACACGTCCACAGCGTTTAATTTCCCCTCAAATGATGGAATAACACCTGCAACCCATCAAACCAACCAATGAGTACATAGACACTTGTATTATAATGCTTAATTATAGGCACTGATTGGTTAAAATAATACACAGGTCTCAAACACCTTTCTGATCCATCTAATATAAGGCCAGTGCCATCTTTTTAATTAATTGGCGGGGTTTTTTCGTTGTATACTTGAGCAACAGGCCTTCATACAGGATCATCATTAAAACGTTTTTTGTTAATGATATTTCTGTTTTTGTTAGCCATACATCCATAAGGTCTTTTGTTCTTTCAAAAATGATCAGAAGCAAATCATTTGTTAAACAGAGATCATTTAACACTATATAAGTTATTGCATACTTAAATTTAGATTTGGACTAAAGGATTCCAAACTATGTAATAATTATGGATCCAGGGGATAAAGGTTTAAAATAAATGCGGATACATGCTGCCAACATTTAACTTTGTACAATACCTTGACTAATGATAAAGAATAACAATTATGTGTTCCTAAATATATATCCATTATGTCATGTATCTAAAATGGAAATAAAGTAAAAGTGAAAATATGAGAAAATAATTGAACATTCTAATATCATAACATCCAAGTATTTCACCTTTGTGCTCCACTAAATAGCTTCTGACAGTCTTACAGCTTTCAGGCGCCACAACTGCTTTCACTACACGGTCACGGCACAGGTGAAAGCAACCTTAACAACTTGATGAGTGGTCAATTATGTTGTGCAGTGATGGCTGGATTAGATATTAACTGTGTCCTAAATCACTTTGTGCTGACGGATTTGGAAAAGTTATAATCCCAGGGGTGCCTTTAAAAGGATGAGACTGACCGGCCTAGCTCTACTTGTAGCAAAGTCCCTCTCCATCTCTCGTGTCTCCAGCCAGAAGACCCGACATCGCCGCAAGGGGCTTCACGCAACCGCCACACCGCAACCATGAACGGCACAGAGGGACCTGCCTTCTATGTGCCCTGGGACAACAGCACTGGCATCGTGCGGAGCCCCTATGAGTACCCCCAGTACTACCTGGTCTCAACGGCGGCCTACTCCGCCCTGGCCGCCTACATGTTCCTACTCATCCTGCTCGGCTTCCCCGTCAACTTCCTCACCCTCTACGTCACCCTGGAGCACAAGAAGCTGCGGACGCCCCTGAACTACATCCTGCTGAACATGGCCGTGGCCAACCTGTTCATGGTGTTCGGCGGCTTCACCACCACCATGTACACCTCCATGCACGGCTACTTCGTCTTAGGGCGCACCGGCTGCAACATCGAGGGGTACTTTGCCACCCTGGGCGGCGAGATCGGGCTGTGGTCGCTGGTGGTGTTGGCCATCGAGCGGTGGGTCGTCGTCTGCAAGCCCATGAGCAACTTCCGCTTCGGGGAGAACCACGCCGTCATGGGCGTGGCCTTCACCTGGGTCATGGCCAACGCTTGCGCTTTCCCCCCCCTGGTGGGCTGGTCTCGTTACATCCCCGAGGGAATGCAGTGCTCGTGCGGAGTCGACTACTACACTCGCGCTGAGGGCTACAACAACGAGTCTTTCGTCATCTATATGTTCACATGCCACTTCCTCACCCCCATGGTCGTGATCTTCTTCTGCTACGGACGGCTGCTCTGCGCAGTGAAGGAGGCGGCCGCCGCCCAGCAGGAGTCCGAGACCACCCAGAGGGCCGAGAGGGAGGTGAGCCGCATGGTGGTCATCATGGTGTTGGGCTTCCTGATCTGCTGGGTTCCCTACGCCAGCGTGGCCTGGTACATCTTCTGCAACCAGGGCAGCACCTTCGGTCCCATCTTCATGACCCTGCCGGCTTTCTTTGCAAAGTCCTCGTCCATCTACAACCCCCTGATCTACATCTGCATGAACAAGCAGTTCCGTCACTGCATGATCACCACCCTGTGCTGCGGCAAGAACCCCTTCGAGGAGGAGGAAGGGTCCAGCGCCAAGACCGAGGCCTCCTCCGTCTCCACCAGCTCCGTGTCCCCCGCGTAAGCGACACCCTCGACCACAAACCCCCCCATGTGATACCCTATCGAAGAAGAAGAAGATGATGAACACTTACCACTCTCCCCCGGGAAACGACTGAAGGCTGACTTCACCTTTTGTATCTTACAAACCATTTGGTGTAACCTAAAGACAGTTGCAGGAAGAGCAGACCCCGACAACATGTTTCTGCTTCTGTTTGTGTACAGAGAGTCCAACGTATAAGTACAGTGAGATTTTTGTTTTCCTCGTGTGAAAGGGAAAACATATTCATCTTTTACAGTTGGATCATATATGTAACTGGCTTATTTGTGAATGTAGAGGCATGTAATCAAGGCAACGTAAAATAAACCGCACTTTGCAAATGAGCATTTCTGTTCATGTTTTACTTACAGATGGGTTGGAAAAGTACAACTGAATGTAGTGTATTTAAATCAAATTAATAAAGGTCAATAAACTATTCAGAATGCATTCATGTCGTGAATGACTCAATTATTACAACATATTTCTATATGGTGATTATTTAGAAGAGCAACACTGCACAATGTGATAGGCAGGACAGGCAATGCAATAATTCCTTTGCTAATGCCGCTTTCAGAGGAATAATAATCCCTGTCCAATCACAGGTGACCTTGGCTTTAGCACCATGGATTATGACATGTATAATCATGAAGGTATAGACACAGCGTCACGCCACTCTCACTTCATCTGATTATGCAAACTAATCATATGAGATTAACAAGGGTGAAGATGTGTCAGACAATATCCAACAGTAATGGCATGAGAAGGCCTTGATATAATCAAAACAGTTATATCAAAACAATTATTATATTATTTAATTATATGATTTCATTATTATAACCACACACACACACGTGCACACACACACACACAATGCACTCACGCAAGTACACACACACTCAAACACACACATACACTCACACGCACACACACACACACACACACACACACACACACACACACACACACACACACACACACAGGTTAATAGGATATATTTGTTCATTGCCGCGTTACTCATTTGATAAAATAATGCAGAATGGGATAATGCGAGAAACTCAACGCGTCATTCTATCGGTCTCTGAATGGGCAAACATGTCGGCCAGGCAGGAGAAAAACAAATACATCAAGATCTCCCCCGTAATGACCTTCTCCTGTCGCTATGGCAACCATCCCACTGCTGCATGGCTCTCGGACAGAATACAGATCTTGACACTGAACAGTCCACTCGGATTTAGATCACGAGAAGGCTGCTTAGCTTCCATGTATTATAGATGGATAGGTAGATGGCCGGATAGATAGACAGATTGATATTAACACGGATGGCTAATAGAACGATAGACGGATAGACAGATATGGACAACTCGATAGATAGAGAAATAGACAGATAGACAAGGCAGCTCAATAGATAGACAGGCGTAGACAGCTCGATAGATAGACAGGTATAGACAGCTCGATAGATAGTCAGATAGATAGGCCTATAGATAGATAGATAGATAGATACAGACAGCTCGATAGATAGTCAGATAGATAGGCCTATAGATAGATAGATAGATAGATACAGACAGCTCGATAGATAGTCAGATAGATAGGCCTATAGATAGATAGATAGATAGATACAGACAGCTCGATAGATAGTCAGATAGATAGGCCTATAGATAGATAGATAGATACAGACAGCTCGATAGATAGTCAGATAGACAGATGGAGGATAGATAGATAAAGCGGTACTAGCACTGTTTTGTATATCTGGGTAAATAGTCTCTTGTCATTGTCCTGTTTTATCATGTGTGGTATTGATAAGTTTCATTGTTATTATGTGTCACTGTTCTACTGCATGCCCATTTGATTCCTGAAGGTATCCCATCTGCACCACAACATGTCTGCTGAACAAAATATTAAGTACTTTTGAATTTGTATGGAAAACTTTATTTGATAATAAAAATAGCATTCACAGACTTCCTTTGATAGCTACATATACAGTGTGTGATCCATTTCAAGGAAAGAAGCTTTATTGGATAATTCCACATCTACTTGTACTTAGACTAATGTTATGTATAGCTTCATGGGTCAAATAAAGCTATGAACAATGTAGTATTTATATATGCATAGTTTTATAAAATAAAATAAAAAGATTGGCCCATATACATGTACTGCTTTTTATCAACACAGAGACAGCATTATGTGCCTGGAGCACATTGCAAGAAATAATGCTTAAAGAAAACAGACTGCATACAAGTGCTCTATAATACAAAGGCAGGCTAACCGTAGAGAGAGAGAGAGAGAGAGAGAGAGAGAGAGAGAGAGAGAGAGAGAGAGAGAGAGAGAGAGAGAGAGAGAGAGAGAGAGAGAGAGAGAGAGAGAGAGAGAGAGAGAGAGAGAGAGAGAGAGAGAGAGAGAGAGAGAGAGATTCAAACCATCAAACAGCTTCTGATCAACCAAATACAGTCTTCCATTTTAGTCTATTTATACCTGATTCAGAGTAAATGAACATACCTCCCCTTGAATCACCAGGTCCATGTCAGTAATATAAACACACCATCACATTCCTCACTGCTGAGGATCCCCATAAATTTCTCTTTTGTACAAGAAAAAGGCAACATTTTAATCCTTAGCAGGTTCCTATTAGTTACACATTAAAATTATTTTTACGTTATGGCCAACAGGTTTTTAACATCCTACATGTTTCTTCTTTTTTATCTTCCTCATCATCATCTACTTCTTCTGTTTCTTCTTCTTCTTAAATACAGTACCATGACGACAACAGTGATAAAACAATGCATTTTGTTTGTGGCTATCCAATATCTTTTTAGTTCTTTAGTGAAACATAAAACAGAGAATACACACATAAAACACGTTATCAAAGCAGCAGTCAGACTCCAGTGCTGTGACAGAATGGCTCAGGTGGGCAGATCAGCTGACTTGTGTACCGCAACGGACCACAGTTGACCCCCGTCCCATGACCCACCACCGCAATACCCGGGGGAGACGGACGGACGGACGGACGGACAGACGGACGCCGGTTTGTTTAGAGCGAGGTGTGACCGCCATATCTATGGGAATGCTGAGGATGAGATGAGTACGTAGCTATTCTCAGCCACACATGCATCTTGGACGGAGAGGACTCGTTTGACGATGCAATGTTTTCTGTCGTTGAATCGAATCAAATCAAATCAAAGTTAGTTTACCTGGTGTCCTCTCCATGTCGGTGTTGTTACACCAATTGGAACTGGTTACAGTTACATGGATGAATCTCTATGTGCACATAGTATCTGTGTGCAGCATGATACGTGGTGGAGATCAGCCTGTAGCCGGGTTGTGGTTAATTGAGTGGGGGAGATCAATAATTCCTGGGTATTGGTATGTCGAAATGACCTTTCTCTGAAATACAGTGCGTGGATGTTTAGGGGATGTTTAGGGGATGTTTAGGGAATGAGGGCTAGCTGCCACACCATCAAGTGTCCAAGCATATTTAGTAGGGTGTTACCAGAGAGTTTCCAAAGTGTGGTTGGACGAGGACCTTTACCACGTTCAGAAAGTAAAAGCCCTGACATGCTTCTGCTCCAGTCATGCATTGAGACAACTGCATTTCCTTCGTTATTTTGTTCCTCTAAGGATTACTCAAAATAATGGTGAGAATTTGTACTTTCTAAACCCGGAAATTAAACATAGTGAAAAAATAACATTTACAAGTCTTACTCCTTTGAATTTTAACCGATCAAAAAATAAATAGTGAACAAATGGTAGGGAGGGGGGATATATTACATTATATTTGTCACTTTGTGAATCAGAATCTTCCCTTATACTTTGCCTAAATGTCCAGTAACACGTTGCCAACTCTTGTGAACCCTCAGTGTCTTGTGCTATTGTTCATTTAATAAAGCAACTCAGGAGTGGAAAAGACAAATACATTGAAAAGTAGCCTGTGTGTTGGATGAACAAGTCACCACCGTTGGAAGAATGCTTCAAACCTCTGAGGAAACACATATTTTAGAGATCAGAAATGCCTGTAAAAAGCAACATCACTGATTATTCATATGCAGGCACATACAATACCGGAACTACAGTATACAACAACCTCTCTTATGCTCAAAGTAACTAGAACAATAACGTAACAACCAGAATGAAACCCAAAGCACCGTACTCCTGCAGTTTTTTCATATTTTTTTTCTTTAATTGATTCTCTAGCTGGGATCACAAGGACTTAAGTCAGCTAACTCAATCAATCGACTATTACTCAACCAATGGATCCAACCATTCACAAGGAGTTTTGTGTCCTCAGTTTAAGTTCACTTCCAGTGTATAGTACATAGGTTTCCACACATAAGACGGGGGGAGGGAGGGAGGGAGGGAGGGGAGAGAGGGGCGCGAGGGCAGAGGGCTCTCTGTTTTCCGGCTCTAGATACTCAGGTCTTTGGGACTCTCCTTGTACAGCCGTCTCTTGGGCTCAGGGAGCTGGCCTTGGCCCTGGCCCGGGCCCAGCGTGTTATTGTTGTGGCCGGTGGCGTTGAAGTGGCCTGCGTTGTTGTGGCCAGCGTTGTTCTTCATCATGCTGTAGTAGTCCTTGAGCCTGGGGGCCCCCGCCACCACCGGCGCGTAGTTCACCTCCTCCCGGCTGTAGTTGCTCTCCGGCGAGGAGTCGCGCTCCGTACGATACCGCCTCTCTGGCGTCCCGTTGGCCAGGCCCCGCTGTGGGGAGGAGTCCCTCAGGAAGTTGCCGTTGTTCATGGCGGCTCTGTCGGGCGTGCGGCCCCTGAGGAGGGACAGCGAGTCGGCGGCGTGGTGGTGGTTGTTGTTGTTGTTGGCGCGCTCGGGGGTGCCGGCCGCGCTGCCGCCACCACCACCGCCGCCGCCGCCGCCGCCGCCGCCGCCGCCGCCGCCGCGGGGCGTCTGCGGGTCCTGCAGCAGGCGGCGCTCGTACGACTTGCGGTCGGGCGTGACGCTGAGGAAGCCGCCGTCGTCGTGCTCGTTCTCGCGCTCAGGCGTGCGGTCGCGCGGCGGCGCCCGCTCCGCCCGCCGGTCCATGGACTTGGCCCGCCGGCGGTCGGGGGAGGGGTTGCGCTTCCGGGTGGGCGAGCGGTCCAGGGAGCCGCGCCGCTGGGGCTGCGCCGTCCTCGGGTCGAGGGTGGAGCTGCTGCTGTGGCTGGTGGCGCGCTCCCTCCCCCGCTCCCTCTCGGCCGCCTTCTTCCCCGAGCTGTCCTTCCTCAGGGTCTTCAGCAGCTTGGAGATGCCGCTCTCCGACTCTGATTTCTTCACCTTGCGCCCTCGGCCCTTCTTGCCGCCGCCGCTGCTCTGGTTGTCGGGAGACGGTTGTCTGGGAGACGGTTGTCTGGGAGTACTTTTGCTGTGGTTGTTGTTGTTCCAGGTGTGATGATGGTGGGGGGGGAACTGCCGGCCCTCATAGTCCATCCGGTCCGCCCCGGCCCGGTCTCTGTCTCGCCCGCGCACCGCCTCCTCCTGGCGTGATGGTGTGTGAAGGTCTGGTGGATAGCTGGACTCCAATGAGGTGTGATATCGGCTCTTGGGCGGCAGATGTCTCACTTCCGCAGAGTCTTGTGCCCCGGGTGTGGGAGGGTACCCGTCATTGCTGCCGTCTGGAGGGGGGAAGACAAGGGAGGTTACGTGATTGGAAATAAAGTTGCAGAGGTCGATAACAGTTTTTTGCATTTCATGAACTGGGTTTAGGTTTAATGCTTTGTAGCTGAAATAGGGGATGCATTCAGATATGGGGGGACATTCAGATATGTTTGCTAGAGTCAGGGATTTGAAGGAAATCATGCGGACACATGCATCTTCAAATTGTCCATATTGCAAAAAAAAAGATAACAAGGGGAACAGGGAATCAAGGCTTCAGTTCAAAGTGACAAGACAATTGATATCGTGACATGGCCGACAAACATTGAAGCCACAGAACCCTTCAATTGCTTGCTTTGTCTATGAGAGCGATGGGTCCAAACACAAGCAGACAGGTGCAGGCCGTCGTCAATGTGGGTCCATTCAAACAAAACATAAAGCGGTGGGGGGAGAAAAGCAACAACGGCCATGTAACACACAACCACACAACATGGAAGTCTGTTGGCGGCCCGTCTCGCAAACGAGAGAGAGGTTGCCATGGCAGCCGCATGTGGGTGACATCATGGATTAATAACCATTGTGTGCCGTGTCGGTGGGGCGTGAGTCAGTGTACATTCAGGGATAAGGGGGTGGGGGGAGGCGGTATGAGGATGTAGCACAGTCTGATGTCACATGACATGACATATAGCGTGATCACTGTACACACCCATGTAGACGCACACACACACACACACACACACACACACACACGTTAATACATACACAAAAACACGTATACACACATAAACTCACAAACACACACAACAAATGGGGGAGATGCATGTGTTTCAGCCCGGAGCTGGAAGAAGCGGTGGGTTTAGTCGGAGCACAGGAGGACTGAGAGTGAACTGGGCTGCGGCAGACCGCTGGCTACAAACCGTGGTCTGATTTTGTCCCATAAGGTAGAAACAGGGCTCTCCCATCTTCTCATTCCTCATAGTACCAACAGCGAGATGAGGAGCCATCATCGCTGGAGGGGAGGAGGAAGAGCCCAAGCAACAAGAGGATAAGAAGAGAGAGACAGAGAGATAGCGAGAGACAGAGAGAGAGAGAAAGAGAGAGAGAGAAAATACAACAGGAAAGAGACTGTTTACAGTGGATCTCAAACGAGAGGAGGAAAGGGAGTTGGTTTTGGTAGAAAAAATGTAAATTGATTGATCTTTCACTATCAATGACTGCGAGGAGCAGAGGTGGTTTCCCTGAGAAAAAAACTAAACAGAAAAACAAACAACAAAAAATGGTGAACTCCAGAGTAAAGTAATTACTCCGTGACTCACACAGTAAGCAGAGAAGGCTACTACCCTCTCACAATCGCCCCCAGGAGATCATGTTACTGCCACTACGCTACACACAGCGTTCAAGTGTTCATGTACATCTACACCAAAATAGCCATCTCTGTCATTATATCTTCATCTTTGTGCACTGCACCAGTGCTTTTCCTCATTATTATGCCGACATTGTCAACATGTAGATTTGAGTGCGAGAGGTGTACGAGTGCTAAGCGGCCGAGGTCAAGATGAGCGCTTAATTTTGCCCTTCAAATATCATTATTTACAGTAAACAAACGCGTTTCTGCATCATTGAACCTACACAGAATTGGAAGGGGGGGAGGTACGTTTACAAGGTGGCCGTTAGCAGCGTTAGTCACATTCATGGATGAGGAGTAAAACCACCACAATCTAGCGTAGCTAGCCTGTGCTAGCTTAGCCTGAGCTAGCCCAGCATGACCTACCGTATTCTGGCACGGATCCGTCGCCCCGCTTGAGGACGAGCCGCGCCCACCGGCCGCCGTTCTTGATCAGCTCGATGGCGCGTGCGTGCTTCATGTTCTTTGTGCTCTCACCGTTGATCTCCAGGATCTCGTCCCCTACCTTGAAAACACAATGTGTGTGTGTGTGTGTGTGTTAAAGAGTGTGCGTGCATTACCACGACCAGCAGATCACTACTCTAGGGATGACACAGGGTGCTGCAACGTCTGATCAGAGCCGTGTCAATTCACACCTTG
>NC_082382.1:13084349-13149349 GCF_031168955.1 Gadus macrocephalus
CTCTCTCTGTCTCTCCCTTCCTTCCTCTCTCCCTCCCTTCCGTCCTTGTTGTGGATTTAATGACATTATTGAACTTTGCTCTTAGTTCATTTCAGGGACTTGGTTTTAGTAACATGACATGGCGCTGAGATCATGACTTACCTTGGCGGACAGTTTTCAAACTGACAGCTCCCTTGCAGCTCTCAATCATAGTCAATATGTCATAGGTGGGTAAACCCGGTACAGGTTGACCCCCAACTTCCAAAAGTAATCTCCTTCGTGGAGTTTCCCTCTCTGAAAAACGACAGCATCCTCTCGTACGTGTCCAATGTATGAAAACTCTCCATTCTCTGCTCCCCCGTCCAGCTCCACATGCAGCCGCCCTACTCCGTCTCGTCTAACTGCGCACTCGTTTACTTTTGTAATCCAGTGGTTCTTTTTCTGAATTACTTTTGACATGTTGGTGATCTGGACCCAAACGAAATCTGATCGTTTCCTGAATGGCATTTAAAAACAACAACAAAACAACAACAACAAACACACGTTTCAAATTATGAATCTCCAAAGGTCTCAGGTCGCTCAGTCATAAATCCAAACGGCAACAGTTTCACTCTTCTTCTTAACCACGGCATACTTCCAAAGAGTTTGAGATGCAGGTATCCCATTGACTCAAAGTCACGGTCGAGGCGACTTCAGTTGTTTTTCCTGAATTTACATCTTAATTCAATCTACTCCACAAACTAGTCCAACGATTTATGTTTCTATTTATAGTCTCGCACTATGTTTCCTTAACTTTGTAATCGTAAAACCGTTCACATCGTGGATGTCCGGTTGGCATTCCCGTTCCGTTCCCACACACAAACACCCGCCACACGCACACACACGCACACACAGACTCGACCGCGGCGCCTTTAAGCAGGTAACTTGACAGTTCATCCTACTTGTTCTGGAGCCCGGAATCGAGAGACGTTGTAAAAAGGGCGCATGCGTGCAGCGGTTATTCTCTTAGAGCGGTACAAGTAGAAATCCTCTCCTGCACCTACTGGGTCCTAAAGGTCCTCGTCTGATGGTTTTGCTTTTCCTCAACGCGGATTAGGCTCCGCTACAGCGATCTCCGGATTTTATCCCCTTGGGAGATTTGACTCATTACCATAAATATTGACGTGTAGGAAACAGCACATAAACAACAGGAATAGGCCTACATGGCTAATTAACACTTTTGTGTTTTTACATCAGCACTGATTTACTTTAAACTTTAGTAGAAGTATAGTTTATGGAAACGTATTACTATATTAGTATATACTTTGATTGAATACGTTTATATTGAATATATATGTTTTAGCACCTTTTTATTTTTTATTAAGTCTAGTATCACCTTTGCGAAGCACTTCGGCTACCTGGTCATGTGACTTCATGGACTAAAGGTGCCAAATTCTACGTTGTTGCACCTAATTAATCTCCTCGAGTAGCCTGACCTGGGAGTCAAGACAAGACGACATCTTATCCTCACGATGACCCAGAGCTTTAGCTACAAACACAGCCCGTTGGCAGACCCTTCAGCTCATCTCTATAAGTCCTGCCACAGCATATGTTAACATTTTTAAATGGAAACCTTTTGAACTACAGAAGTATTATCCTACAGCGTTTAGCAACTGGGAATGTCGATTTCAGTGGCTATTATTTAAAAATTCTCAGGAAGAAGAAAAATAGTGTCCATGGAAACGTGCTAAACCTAATTTAATATTATATCAATATTTAATACATATTGAATTATCGTATGTGTGCTTTTGCAAACATGAATCATGAGACAAACTAATGCTGTTGAGGACAGAAGTGCAAAGTGTCCCCAGACGATTCAGGACAGTAATTTGTACTCCAGTGCTTGAATGCCAGAGCGCTGGCCTGAATGTTATTGTATGAAAGGCCGCTTTCCATCCCATTTCATTTCAATGTTGGAGGGCTGAGAGCTCACATGGCCAGTGAGCAGCAAATGGGAGGAGGAGCCTGCTGTACTCTCATGCTACCTCTGCTTCTGCTTCAAATGTATTACTCTCAGTGGGACGTGGTGTGTGTGTGTGTGTGTGTGTGTGTGTGTGTGTGTGTGTGTGTGTGTGTGTGTGTGTGTGTGTGTGTGTGTGTGTGTGTACACGTGTGTATGTGTGTGTGTGTGTGTGTGTGTGTGCATGCGTGCGTGCGTGCGTGCGTGCGTGCGTGCGTGCGTGCGTGCGTGCGTGCGTGCGTGCGTGCGTGTGTGTGTGTGTGTGTGTGTGTGTGTGTGTGTATCTGTGCGTGCAAATCCACGCCTATGAATACTGCAGCTTACATGAAGTTCAGAATACACTAGAGGGCACATAACTCAACACATATTCATCTCATCTTTCTGTGAGAGTGGTGGGAAAAAAATGAAAATGTACCCACTGCCAGTCACATGGTCTATGACATTCTGTGCAGGACAGAGTTGTCTGGAAACTGCTGCTGGCCAATACATGTCACATACATCTAGGCCAATGATGACTGGTAGGCTGAGCACTGCTTATCCTACAGCATGCAGTGGGACTGTATGTACGGCCTGAGTCGGGGTATGCACACACTGCCACGTTTGCTGGCAGTTTGCGGGGTCTAGGTAACCTATGTTTGCTTTCTCGTTACCTACTTTTTTCTTCTTTTAATCCGATTTTTATAAGAAGTCATTGTGAAAGTGCTATTAAAAGAGATATAAGGATAATCATATTTAATCACAAAATATGTATTGCATAAGAAAACGGCGCTCAGTTTTGTTCATCATTGTAGATAATAATACATTAAACTTGTATAATTTAATCTTTTTTTAAAGCATATCCCTATATCTTTAATCATATCTGTTTAGGAATTCCAACTGAGATTTGTGACTATTAACTATTTTAATATGACCAACATAAAAGCAGTTGGTACCAGAATATTTATACACATCAAGGGTCAAGCTATAGTCAAGCTTTCGGTGTTGTGTAAGGGCCTCTCTCTGACTCTCTCTCTCTCTCTCTCGCTCTCTCTCTCTCGCTCTCGCTCGCTTTCCCTGACAGAACTATATGTTTGCCAAATGCACTGGAATGTTGTAACACAGTCAATACAGAGTAAATAAAATATTAACCCCCAAGCAAACAATGTATTAATCTGAGTGGCCACTAGGGAGTACAAGAAAGTTACTTTGAGGGGTAAAGAAAGAAATATTGCATTTGTGTGGTTGCAAGTGAGAAATATAATAGGCACACCTCCTTCACATAGATCACACTTCCTTCACATATTTCTAAATTCATACACGTTCATAAAGGCTTATCTTTTGATTTGATTTGATGTTTCCATAGCGTTAGATCTCTGTTGACTTGGTGAAGCTGATTCTGTTGTGGGTTGGGTTTGGTGGCCGTCATCTTGTGCTTGTGAGAGTGTTTAGGGTAATTCATCCCAACAGCCTGTCACTAGTGTTTTGTCTAAGACCTGTCTCTGTTCCTTGAGCAACACACAGCAAGTAACACAAGGTGCCCAGACTAATACACACTAGGTTGATATGTTGGCTCACAGTTTCAACAGGTCCTCCATCGTTCAGGCTGTGGTTTATTAAATCGTAGATAAGCCGCGGGTTACGGAAAATATATTTTCTAATGATTCCAAATCCATTTCTGTGATAACCAAAAGAACACAACATACAAGTCTTTCTCGTAGTAAAATAATGAGAAACAGAAGTTTGAAAAGTTTGAAAGCCTATGGGAAATGGAGATGGCTTTGTGCTTCGTTTATCTGTTTAATAATGCAGGCGTAACCAGCTTATTGCTGCATTCCAGATATCTCCCACCACATGGTGCCGAGCATCTTCTACTGGAACCTGGAAAAGCTTTGTCGTCGATGTTTGCATTTTTAAAAGCATAAATGATGTATTCCGTGACGTAGTCGCAGTTAAATGAAATATTGCGACACTTTACTGACTTGTTAATGGGATAATAAATGGGAGCGTAAAATGGCAAACATGAGTGCCCTGGGAGGGGGGAGGGACACCGGAAAGAATAGGACATATAAAGATAGCTTTGAGACAATTAGGGTAAGGGCAACTGTCAAAGACTCATTTCGGAAGGAAATGGGTCTCTGTCATGTATTGGATCCCCCCCAGCACACACATACACACACACACACACACACACACACACACACACACACACACACACAGACACACACACACACACACACACACACACACACACACACACACACACACAAACACACCCACACACATCCTTGCCATTGTTGCATAAGATGCATGTAAGGCTATGGCCCTGCAACCTGAGTCCCGGTTCCTTGTTTCTTGTTCCTTCTCCTTCGCTGGGTCCGAGCCACACATTCACACTGTAGCCATTGTATTATTTAAACATTAGACATTCTATTGCATTATTCATTGTGATTGTTCTACAAACAGAGAACATGAAGGCAATTAAAGAAAGAAAGGTTGAATTTGAGGGCCAAACTAAGGCAAGCCGAGTACACATCCGCTTGAGCTCTAGTTGCAGAAACACAAAAAAAATTATGCATACCGAGTAACATCAATTACACTCGGTTGTCAATTTTTGGCATATGTAAATAAAAATAATAAAATTGTCCATCTGTATCGATTCTTGCATCAACAGTTCCGTTAAATAAAATTAAAAAAAATGCATAACGGAAAACTGCTAAACAAACATTAGGCCTATTCAAATGTTCCTCACTCAGAGGATGTTTGGTGGAGAAGAGGATGCGGACATTTCTTGTGCAGGAAGTGACAGAGCCAGGGGAGAATACCAGAGATACTTTTTGCATAGGGATATCCTCTGCACACAATGATGTCATGTGTCCAAGGTAAACACTCAATCACAACATCTGAGAGTTCGATTCCTACGGGGTTAACGGGATATGCATGCTACTGCTCTGTTGTGTGTTGACGGCAGCTTTATTCTTCAATGTTTGGGCACTCATATCAATGATACAATCAACACATTATTTTGGAAATCTCCATTATGTATCTCTATATATTTGTTTAGTTATCAAAAAATAAATAGATCGTAATCGTCATAGAATGTTAAACAATTATAGACGCAACTTGGGACATACCTACAACAGCCTGCAGGGGTCTCTCAACGTGTGTCATGATTTATAGGCTGGTAGGCCTGCTAATGATGAAATGTAAGAAAACTCCATAGATGATGTCAGAACCAGTTGCTTGAACTTTGAGGTAATTGAATTATGTACATTTAACAAAATATCTATAGACCAACATACCATAACCTTGGTTAGAAGCAGACTTAAGATGTTCAACAAGCTCACATTTCATCAACATTATGTGTTCCTGGAGGAACAGCTCATGTTCTACTACTACAGTTGTGTTGGGTCTTTTAAACAGTCCCACTGTTGGCAGGGCATCTAACCTAATTTTCCTATTAGCAACAGTAGGGGGGATTTTAAGCAGCGCTTTGCTCAGGAACGGTTCTCAATTTAATTATTGTGTTTGGTTCCAGGGTGACAGCTTGGAATTGTGTCATGGATTCTGACAGTGATGATGAGGTCCTTTTTTCATAAACAAAAGCCCTTTGGAGGCTGCGCACTCAGTAAACAAATTATGGCCTGTGTTTTTGGATATCACTGACAACTCATAGCTTCATTAATATAATTTAATGTATGGCCACAGTTGTTTCCTTGCATTGCACGGTATGATTAAAAGGAAAACAGAACAAGACGCCTACAGTCTAAATCATGTATAAGGCTTAGAATAACACTTCCCCCTAGCATCCTCTTCAACCATACTTCTACTATTAAACCTGACCTAGCCACCACTTTAGCTAGCCTTGAACATAGCCTTTCTGTGGAACTAGATGCTAAAGGCATGTTTGTTATGAAATATTTATGGCTTGGAAGATGAACAAGGGACACTTTATCTTTTCCACAGCACTCCGTTATGAAACAGGGAGTTGGAGTTGCCATGGTTTCCTTCATGTATACCAGATGTCCTCTCCTTCTGGGGCACCTGAGCACTCTCCCCTGAGATCACGCTCTGGGAATATGTCACCACAATGCCTTTTCAGTACAGGGCATAAACAAAGCCGCCATGCTCGGTGCCTTGCCACTATGAAACACATGTGATAATTTTCTTCAATGGTAGCAGTATTTGTGGTTTATATAGACATGTGACGTTCTGACTG
This sequence comes from Gadus macrocephalus, assembly GCF_031168955.1. Classification (NCBI taxonomy): domain Eukaryota; kingdom Metazoa; phylum Chordata; class Actinopteri; order Gadiformes; family Gadidae; genus Gadus; species Gadus macrocephalus. The sequence continues at coordinate 13,090,523 of NC_082382.1, forward strand.
CAGACATTTTTAATTGATTGGTTGCCGCCGAAAATATGAATTATTTAGCGGCTATAGTGGAGGAAAAGCATGGGTGTCTCTGAGGTAAAGATCTGTTTGTAGTTGTCGTTGCAGCTGTCGTTTGGATAAGTTGCCTTGGTGTGTTTTGACCGTTGGGAACTATTTCATGTTACTTGCCTCCCCTGGGCCAAGTGGTAAAGCAATCTGTATGTACGAATTATAACTGCACAAAGCCGAAAATGGCAACTATGAAAAAACTATAATAAACCAAAATAAATCAAGATTCTTCAGAAGACGTGAAGATCTCATGTATATTTAACCTCAACATATCTCTGTGTTAAGGCTATGCATTGCTTGCAATCAAGCTATTTACCCATGACCTTCATAATTACATAAAACCAACAGAGTGCACTGCAAATTAATTAAAATGTAGTTATCTGATACTGTTATTAACACTATCATATGTCCAACTAATACTAAGGAGGTAATATAATAATGTTCCATGAATAAAACAAGGCATTATGTGTAGGCACATATTTTCTCCTAATTCTAAATAAGAAATGTTGATGACATTTGATGATGCTGAATCGTGAAATGTAACACTGGAATGTTGCCTCTAGATGGTATTACAGCGTTATTTCTCCTTCACTTGTGGTCCAGTCTCAGAGCAACCAAATTGGCAACCCATACCTCTCTCATTCTCTTGTGGAAACTTCACCCCGCTGGAAATGGAAGCAATTCCCTGTCTCGTTTACAATCCAGTTTCCAGAGCAGCAAGAAGCCGGCAGTATGTGAGCGGTTCCAGGCCAGGGAGGGCTTAGTATCTCCTCGTAATTTGATTTGGCCCAAACCACCACTGGTCTGTTTCCAATGTTCTTTATGCAGATCGATGACAGATGATAGCCTACATGAAGCTCTCGAGGTCTACATCATAGAACTCATTTGTGACTGCGTCTGGGTCTGTTTGCACCCTTCTTCCACATGAGGGCCTGCAATATCTGCGTTTGTTTAACCAAGCTCTGCAGAATCAAGGGCTAGTGGGGCTGTGTGTCATGAGCCTGCTTGGTCCAAGGCTTTCCAGTCGATTTAAAGTCAACACACCTCATGTGGCAGACAGCCCTGGGATTCCCATGGTCACCCAGTGGAGCCCACATTCTCCAGAGGTTGGAGGGCAGGCTGCAGCAACATCTCTGCGGGCCCTGTGGGAAGGAGACTCCATGGCTCACATATTACCATGCAGGTCAACAGTCAGATGTATTTCTCAAAGTTATCCTTATCCAAAGTTTATCGTAGCTTATTATAATAAAATAGATACAATCACAGTTCTCAAAGGGCGTCCTAATCCTTCCTTGTTGTTATTTCTGGTGTAGCCTAGTCTAATGATTGATGAATAAACAAAACCAAGCGGCTACCTGCCGTGTTGCAGGAAGTCATCAGATGGAAACTCAAACAAGCCGCGGCAGACCCTGCTATCAGCCGTCTGTCAGATTGGCCAGTGGGAATATCTGGCTGGGCTGACCCCGGGCCCCCCCACTGCGGCCCGCTGTGTGGGGGGCTGACGTGGACCCTAAATCTCCTAGCTTCAGTCGGTGGTTCATGCAGGCCCCCCCCCCCTCCCCCCCACACTTTGACAGGGGCTAAACAGTGTGGGAATCCCGCACTGGGTGTATGGATTTCTCCGGGACATTCCCTCCATAGGTACAGACCGCCCCCCCACCCCACCCCATGATTGGCGGCAGAGGTGTTTACAGGAGAGTGGATGTTGAATGAGCCGAGGTGGGGTTGTTGCGGCGTTAAGAGGAGGGGGTGTAAACCGATAGGCATGAGGACTGTCTTCTCCACAGATAAGGAATGGATGACTGTGGGAAAAGAAGGCGTTAAAAAACAGGGGCCGGGGCTGGAACTGCTGCAAATGGAAAACCATTCGTATATAACGGGCAAATTTCAAGGCATTTACAACTTCATTTGATCTATAAACACTTACAAAGCACGAGAAAATGCTTTGATTTGTGAAATGTCGAGGACGTTGATGATGAATCTAGGAATCCCGGTTGGATTGTATCTAAAATAACATCGAGAAGATGAGACACACTGTCTTAGACACAAATCCAAGTTATAGTTCACTGTAGTTTAGAGGATTCTGTATAAATATGTTAGTTTATGGGAACCGCTGACAGTCAACTCAATCAAACCAACTTTCTCAAAGTTGCCCTGAGAAGCTCCCCCCCAGAGCAAGGGGAAACGACCCACGTCACCAGCTCAACCTACGCAAGAAGTCTGCATCATCGACGCTGCTTTCTATCTGCCCATTCTGTCTAGAGGTCAGAGTTCAAACCTTTTACTGGGACCTATTTATCAGAGCAGAGGTTGTGGGACCAAAGGGGAGGGGGGAGGGGGGTTAGATGGTAAGGGTGGGTTAGTGAGTGTGATGGGGGTGGGGGTCCTTAGGGGTCCCTTCTAGGGAAAGGTCTCTGGTAGAGTGGCCAGTAGATCAGGGCACAGCAGAGGACAGATCTCCTATATAAGAGTGGAAGTTGGATGCTAGCAAGGAAGAGCAGAAAGAGAGCGCAGTGCTTTGGACACACTGACATCGAGACACACCTTCGCTGTCATCAAGGGACAAGGAAAGACAGTCAAAAGTCTTCTTTGATCGTTTGCATCCGTCGCTGGCCTTTAATTTGTTCCTGTATTGACGTGGAGTCTCCATGGAGCCGATGAGGAGTTACTGGCTGTGTGCAGCTGTGCTGTCGTTGACAAGTTGCCCTGGCCATGCTCTGCGACGGTAATTTATTGTTTTTATTCTTCAGATTATAGTGTTTTCTGCATGGGATTTATAGGAGACTTTATCAAACAGAGTGAGCGATACATTTGAGTAAAAACGTTATATTCGAAATTCAGGCTGACTATATTTAGAAAATATGTTTGCAATATATATTTTATGCAAAATATTAAACTTCAAAAGCAAGTGAAATGAGGTAAGCTCAACTATTTCTGCAATCAATTACATCTCTTATGTATGTCAAACTGTTACACAGGCGATCTACATTCAAAACAGTAACAATGAATAAAAATGTCAAGTTCAAAGTGTTCTTCTAGAATCCGACTTTGTAACGGGCTTGTATCTGCGGTGTTCTCCAGAGTGACCCTGAAGAAGATGCCGTCCATCAGGGAGAACATGAGGGAGCTGGGCTTCGCTCTGGACCAGGTGTTCCCTCTACTGACCCAGAAGGCCTCCGATGATCCAACCAATGGGACGGCTCCAACGCCCTTGACCAACTATCTGGATGTACGACAGCACAGTTGACAACTGGCAATGAAAAAATATGAAAATGAATATATCTATATATAAATATTTATATACAGTGAGAAATTCGATGGTCTTCTAATGTATTTTTCTATATATATATATATATGTATCTATATGTATGCATATATGTATATATATATATATATATACATACATACATACATACATTAGAAGACCATCGTATTTCTCAAGTAGATTGAATCACTTTCTATCTGAAATGGAAAACCCATGTCCAAAGAGATTATGTCTTTATTATTATTATGATAGAGGTGGAATTGAAACCAGTGGTTTCAATTGGTATTGGTATTTCAACTTGTGGTTTTATATGTATGGCTTTCTGTTTCTATTTTGAATGTATGCTAACCAGACGCAGTACTTTGGGGAAATCAGCATCGGCTCTCCTGCCCAGATGTTTAACGTTGTGTTTGATACGGGTTCGGCCAACCTCTGGGTGCCCTCCCAGAGCTGTTCTCCTTTCTCCACCGCCTGCTGTGAGTTTACTGGAGACCATTATCATGCTATCATACAGCAATCCAAACACACACACACACACACACACACACACACACTCAAACACCCACATCTACTAAATGTGTCTGACATGTGTTGTTGACAGGAAAGAAACATCATTCCTTCCGTAATCCCTCTGAAGATTCTCACTCCGTTTTTTAATCACTCTCAGTTACGCACAACAGGTACGACGGATCCAGATCCCGGACTCACATCGACAACGGGACGGGCTTCTCCATTCAGTACGCCTCTGGCACTGTCCGAGGATTCCTGAGTGAGGATGTAGTTGTGGTGAGTTTGAAAACACACTCGCTCAGGCATGTGTGTGTGAACAGCTTAACCCGCAACAGCCACACTTTTCCCATAACATTGTGACGACACCCGCTGGGCCGTGCTGCCTCAGGCATGTGATCCGGCCCGGGCGACGATAAGTGATGCCTCGTGGCTCTCCCCTCACAGATCGGCGGCATCCCCGTGGTCCAGGTGTTCGCCGAGGCCACCGCTCTGTCAGCCATGCCCTTCATCTTCGCCAAGTTCGACGGCGTGCTGGGGATGGGCTACCCCAACGTGGCAATCGACGGCATCACCCCCGTGTTCGACGGCATAATGTCCCAGCACATCCTCAAGGAGGAGGTGTTCTCTGTCTACTACAGCAGGTGGGTTGGGGGGGGGGGGGGGGGCGGGGGGGTGGGGGTTGGGTGGCTGGGTGGGGGAGTGGGCAGGTGGGTGGGGGAGTGAGTGGCTGGGTGGGGATGGGAGGAGCGTGGGCGGAGAGATGGACAGACGGACAAATAAGCAATCAGACAGAAAGATGGCCGGGCAGATGAATGGACAGACAAACTAACAGATGGCCAGACTGACTGATTGGTTGATTGATTGAGGGCGGTTCTGTTCCAGGGACCCACAGCACTCCCCTGGCGGTGAGCTGGTGCTGGGAGGCACAGACCCCGACTATTACACTGGAACCTTCAACTATGTGGCCACAGAGGAGATGGGAAAGTGGGAAGTGACCATGAAAGGGTGAGCTTATTTCCATGCAGTGCATACTGGTGGTGAATATACATGAATGACTACATCTGTGATCTCATAGTGGGAACTTAACTCTTGTTTTATTCCTCCTTCCAGTGTTTCTGTGGGCGACAGGATCATGTTCTGCGTGGAGGGCTGCACCGCCGTGATAGACACAGGCTCCTCCTACATAACAGGCCCCGCCTCCTCTGTGTCTGAGCTGATGACAACAATCGGAGCTCAGTTGGATGAAAGTGGCGTGAGTTCTAACACAACTGACGCATCCGCCTTCCATCACACACACACACGCACACACACACACTGGCAAAAACAATAACAGATGGCCGTTCATAGTTGAATCCACTTCTGTCTGTTTTCCAGTACAAAGTCAACTGTGAACTGGTGAAGACTTTACCTTCTGTGACTTTTCATCTGGGTGGCCAAGAGTACGAACTCAGTCACGAGGACTACATCTTATGGGTAAGCGCTAGCCACAAGGTGGGCACAGTGGAGCTAAGCACAAAGAGGTTTCTATGTTGAATCAGCCACATGACCGCTGATAAAATAAACACACTCTATTTTTTGTTCTGCATTTATGTAAAAACATTGTATTTCTAAATGAAACATTGTGTTTTCAGCAAACCGAGTTGGAGGGGGATGTTTGCACCGTCACCTTCAGAGGGCTGGATGTGCCGCCCCCTACAGGCCCCATTTGGATTCTGGGAGCCAATTTCATTGCGCGCTACTACACAGAGTTTGATCGGGAAAACAACCGAATAGGCTTTGCTACAGCAGTCTGATAACAAACTCAAAACTACCCCCCCCCCCCGCGTCCGTTTTCCACCTCTCTCTGCAATCTATCCCGGCCACCTCTGTCTCTCCCCCTCCTTGCCTTGTCCTTTCTGGTTATCTAACTCTCCAGTATGCTATCTGATCTCAGGCCCTATACCCTACGCATCTGTCCTCAGACTCACCCGCTTTTATTATCTCTACTTCATTCATTAGGATGGGGAAGATGGAGATACCTTCCTTCTATTTATGCCCCTTAAAAGAAGCAACGGTAAAGAAGAGAGAGATATTTGAAGGCCGGCTGTGTTCTTTTTTTCAAGCGTATTGCTCAAGCCTAAAATAACAAATATGCATTTCTGTCATGTACGCTTCCGCTGATTTTCACTATTTTGCATCTATATCATTTAACAATATCCACCTCTGAACTGTGCTGACGTGAAAGCAATAAACTTCAGTTGGCCTTTTTCTTGTTTGTTATCAGTATGTTGACTCACTACGACCTCCATGAACAAAAGAGGAGCAGAATAAAATCATCTTGCCATCTCATTTCCTTTACAAAACATACTAGATGAAAATATCTTTGATAATATTTATGCAATATGTATAATAACACATAATAACGACAAAATTAGCAAGCATTTTTTTTATGCACAGACTACATTATTAGTTTTTTATCTGAGTTCTGCATGTTTTGATATTCAATCTTTATGATTCAATTTTTTGCTTTGCCAATGGTCAATTTTGACTGTTACCATTATTGATGCCTTCACACACACAAACACACACACATTATACACATACACACAGAACGTGCCAGTTTGCAATTTATTTTAAGCTTAAATTACTTTTGAGCTACCATAAGGTACTGATGGTAGCGCAAAAGACAAAGCAATCTGGGGTATGTTCTCCAAGACAAGACTACACTTTACATAAATGTTATTCAGGGCTGTAAAAAAAACAACAACACTACAATTCCTAGAATCCTAAGATATTGTTATTTCCACCTATTATCTAAAAAGTCATCCAAAACCTGATCTCATTTAGATGCAACATTCCTGTATTCAAAGATAGATCACTGTACTTCCTTTCTGCTTGATCTGCAGTGAGGGGGCCCAGATTGAGATAACAAAACAAAAACTATTAAGCACCCAAATCTGCTCGTCTCTAGGTCTTGTCTGGTCTGCCTCAAAAAGTCCCCTCATTGTCTGCTCAAGGCTTTATTGTGTTAGTGTTCTTAATGTCATATAATAGTGTCCTTGAGGTCTTTCGGACGGCCCGCCACATCCATGAATTGTATGATTGCCTCTCTAATTGATGGCGAGCGTGCCATGAAGTGAAGGCCAGGATAGATTTATTGAAACTTTGTCCTCGTCACGTTTGTTTCACTTTTGTTGTCAGGAGACAAGTTGCAGGAGTCAACAAACCAAAAGTCATCTTTTACTGATTAAAAATGTTCTTGGATAGTTGTTGTTGTGAAAAAAGGTTTTGAGAAATGTATACATCAAACCAAAACAATCTGCAAAGTATGTAAATGTTTAGAAAGATCCACATTGTTGGCATGACAGTTGACATTTCTTAGCATTGTGCAACATGAGAAGATTCCTGTGCCATTGCTGTTTACATAAGGCTCACTCAATGTGTGTGTTTGCGTGTGTGTGGGTGTGTGTCCCCATTGTGTGCGTTTGAGCCATGTAACATTATTTTCATTCTTTGCACATGGCACTTCATCATGTCTTTTCTGGTAGAGCTTGAGGAGGCCACACAAAAAGTAGCCAAGGGGATCCTGACCACCATAATCCGCCGATGTTTTGCGTTCGAAAAGGTAAATCATAGGATCAAGAAAGGGTTAATCTTTCAAACAAATGAAAAAATACGACGTGTTTGGGACGACAGGGAAATGTTCAGCAGTCCCAATCCTAAATTAGGATTTAATGAACGATTTGGTCATAGATACATTGTTCTGCATTTCAAGATGAGCTGCTTTGCAAGGAGAACACACAGTAGTTAGCTTAAAGGGAGTTTAAATGGAGTTGAAAATCATTTTTTAGCGAGGTTACATTCTTCTTGTATGAATACATAACATACCACAAAAGATTTGTGGTTGCATGCACAGTTTAACTTACACCGCCTGTGCACCAATAGACCACCCTGTGTCCATCTGTGGATGCAACAAATTTCATGGATTTCCACACTGCAGTATCCCTAAGCCTGCATTGATTAAAAGGTTCTCAACAGATGTTATTTAACAGCAGGGCGTCTTGTTTCCCAAAAGACAAACTTTGATTTGAACTTTGAAGAAAACAAAAAAGGGTTATGCATGGAGACAAAACTGATCATCACAACTTTTATTTATTTTCCAATCATTCTCCGAGTCCAAATCTACGGTTTGGTGATTTTTAGAAACTGTTTAATGAGCACTATTTATCTAGCCACTGCTGTCTGAAACCAGGGGCGGACTGGCCATCGGGAATACCGGGGACATACCCGGTGGGCCGATGGCCCAAAATACTATAATGTACCGGCCCACGCCCATCACCGCATCAGCCCTACAATGGTTATCACAGCGGCACATTTTCTGGAGACAAAACTGATCATCACAACTTTTATTTATTTTCCAATCATTCTCCGAGTCCAAATCTACGGTTTGGTGATTTTTAGAAACTGTTTAATGAGCACTATTTATCTAGCCACTGCTGTCTGAAACCAGGGGCGGACTGGCCATCGGGAATACCGGGGACATACCCGGTGGGCCGATGGCCCAAAATACTATAATGTACCGGCCCACGCCCATCACCGCATCAGCCCTACAATGGTTATCACAGCGGCACATTTTCTCCAAGAGCTATACCTATCTAATCATAATCGCACTGACTGAGTTTTATACTGCTACTCGCAATCGGTCTTCACACTCATGGTGACTATTTTTCGATTTTTTTTTAAGTGTCTTCTAATATGTGTTTTACAGACTTCGGAAGTCCAAAGTAAGAAAAGATCTCCACCTTAATAATAAACACCTCTAAATTGGTTCTTACACAGCCGAAGTGTTCTCAGCTGTGCGGATTGAGGTAGAGAATTTGGATTTGCATACATACACGCAACGCGGCACCCAGTTCTACGCATGCGCTCAACCCATGAGGAGAAAGGGATTGTTAGCGGCGAATGTCTCCAGCTTGAGACCCGCTGAGGGACCACCGCCGGAGGCGGAGGTGCCTAAGCGCTGCCCGGCAACGATCCCTTTCTCCTCCTTGTCGTGGTTCAGTCTACTTCACATTGATGAGGACGTTGAAGAACCAGGAACGTCGGAGAACCCAACGCGGTCGTTTGAGATTCATAATATCGGCTCACACATCTTTTGGCCGTTATAATATTATATGATATAGATATCTATGTAGGCTATATGATAATATTTTGATATAGAGCTCCAGGACTCCCGTGTGTTCTAGAATATTTACAGAACACGGCTAAAGGCTGTGTGAGCCTCGCCATTGCGATACATCCACTGTAAACAGAGCGAATGGTACCGTGGCTGCAAGCTGCTCAGGGCCACACCCCCACCCTCCTCCTTGACCCGCCTCGGTCCTCCTCATTTGCATTATAGCTACAGCCACCAAAACAGCGCATTTGGGGGAAGCTCAATGTGCGACTGGCTCGGAGTGGCTGTAACTCTACACCACGGCTGAATTTCGGGAACGTCGTTATGTAACTTACTGTTTTGTTATGCACCTTCAGCACCCCTACACACAAACAATCACACACCCAGCATGCAACACTACTGATACCACTGATGTTCACACCCCATCGTATGTTCTGTTCTGTTCATTTCTAATATATTGTTCATGCTAATTCTACCCTCTGATTCCAGTTTCTTTATTGTGTGGTCTTTCTCTGCTGACATTCATTCCTTAAGGCTTTGTAGTTATACTTGTATAACCATCTGATATTAGCCAAGAGTTAAGCATATTCATCTAGCAAACTATACCTACCTTGGAGTGTTACAATAGCCAATAATCATTTTATTCCATGTGTCCATCCAGGCAAATTGGTGGATCAAAATGTTATTAAAAAACAAACATACATATATGATGTAATTTCTTTGTAATCATCCAAAATAATGTTAAGTGTATGGGTATTTTTCCCAGAAGGCCACTGACTGTTCGATACGTGCGATCCATTGAGTGGGCAACGCGGCGTGTACTTAGTGGGCCGCGCGCGTGTATTGAGTGGGCCGGTCTGACAGAAACTCCCGGGCCACTTTTTTCCCCCAGTCCGCCCCTGTCTGAAACCATCCATGTGGTTTATTCAAAGCCAAATCGTATATCATGGACTGCTGGGAGATAGGCCTACATAACTGTTTGAATGTGGAAAATATGAAATTCTATCCCCGGGCGGTGTAATAGTATTTTTCGTCTTGCATTGTGACCTGAAACAACAGATCACTATAAACATTGTAGATGTGTTTCCCTAAAATGGCTTTTATTTAACAACCTAAAGGACAAAAGCCCAGACACATATTAAGGCCCCCAGCTAAACTATTGTATTTGTGGAGCACATGAGAGTTGTGGGCGGTCTCAGGCTGGACCATAAGCAGGGAGAGTTGTTATATGCAAACTGAGTCTGCAGGAGGAGCACATTATGTTTGGGGGGATCGGCATGAGATGTAGTATCGTCAGTTTTGCCTCGCAGCATTCCCTTTCACCACGAGTGGGACTAAATACAAAAAACGCATTTATCTGCCTCAATGTGTGTGACAGAGGAGTCTGCTCTTGTTCTTTGCCAAACATATACCAGATGACCAGCCTGGTGCCCTCCCTGATTCAGAGCAAAACCAAGGTAAGGGAAACTTCTTTCACAGAATATTATATTCACAAGGTCAATGAGAACATTTTAAAACAATGGAGGTTACATGTGAATGACCGGCTAGGCTTATGTATCTGTGTTTGTGTTTCTAATTGAGTTTGGTGTGTGTGTGTGTGTGTGTGTGTGTGTGTGTGTGTGTGTGTGTGTGTGTGTGTGTGTGTGTGTGTGTGTCTTTGTGTCTTTGTGTCTTTGTGTGTGTGTGTGCGTGTGTGTGTGTGTGTGTGTGTGTGTGTGTGTGTGTGTGTGTGTGTGTGTGTGTGTGTGTGTGTGCGTGTGTGTGTGTGTGTGAATTTATTTTGTGTTTGTGTTTGTGATTTGGCATACCTTTAAAGTGCAGGTTGGTTAAATCGTGCTATGGATGACAGTATATCTTGGATATCATGGGAAAAGCAAATCATGTTGTGGTTTAATGTGAGCTTTGTGTCCCATGTTTTTTATCCTTGTCCTGGTCCTATTAGTTGTGTTTTACATTCAGTTAAAGTTAATCTGTGGTATCACTCAACAGTTAAGACTACTGTTACTATAATTAGTAGTATAAGTAGGACTAGTAGTAGTAGGGAAAGAGAAAGGGACAAATTTAAAATACAAATATATATTTCAACAACATATTTATACATTTAAGGATGCAATGGTGAAGTTATTTTGAATGTAGTAATATTGGAATTTTTTTTTTTTGTATTAAAGAAGATTAAATGTACTTAAAAAGATCAATAGCGAAACCCTTCATGTTTCCAAGTGTTCTAATAATGTAATATAACTACATATTTCAAGTAACCTGAAAGTGTATCGCTTGCCTTTTTTAATCAGCGTGCCCACATGTCTCTAAAATGTGTCTCAATAGTTAAATCACTGTGGCAGTAAGATTGCAATTACAAAATCATCAATAAACATTGACAATAAATGCTTATAGATAATGTGTAATAATAATGAATGCGAAAAACGATTAACATTACTTTATCATTCCATGAGTAACAATAACCAATAATGCCTAAACAATACTGATTCTGTCCACTGCATACAGTATACACCATCACATTCAAGTTGGTCTACAACAGCCTCATGCTTGTTAAATGAGGACCATTAGCTCTGGATTAACATCCAGGTCTTGTTCAGCCTATCAAACAGCCTATTTAGCAGTGGGACTGTAGTGTTGGGGAGTGTCACATGAAAGATATGGATTTATGTCATTAATAATTATCTTCAACACCAAACAAACCGGACCAAAGCACTTGTCGAGGTTATGGTAACAAAGAAAGGATGTATCCGATTCTGTGTGGTAGGCTTTGCCATTTTTCAAGCTGATGGCAATAATTGATGGTGACATGCCACATTCCAACCAAGTTATATTTATCTTCGAAGCTAACTGTGCTGGTATGAAAGTTTAACCACAGTGTAAATCAGGTATGCTTGGTTGTGATCAAAATTACTTTCATCCCACAAGAAGGACGCAACTTGATAAGGAAAGCCTAAGGGGTAGACCTACCTATTTTGGATTAGGATATTACCTATTCAGTAAATAGGTATAAAGTTAATCTAAAATCAGTTGCCTTCAAATCATAAATGATAAAGTTAGTGGCGGGGAGGGGCTTTCCGTTTAACTTTGACTGCCAGTTGTAGAGACCCCTATGGTATATATTCTTATTGTTTTAGTAGAAATGTGGAGGTTGATGTAAGCACTAAAATATTTGATTTTAGGGTTAGGTTTTTGGGTTAGGTTTTGTCAGATTTGCTTACAAATGACACGTGTGACTTTCCTTTCTTAGTATCGATGGTACAAAGAAAGGACACATTTGATGGTTAACATTGGTTTCGTTCTGCAAATAAATATTTTAAAGCCATAGCAAATAATTTGACACAGAATGGAATATTCAAAATCAGAGAGAGAGAGAGGGAGAGAGGGAGAGAGAGGGGGAGAGAGAGAGAGAGAGAGAGAGAGAGAGAGAGAGAGAGAGAGAGAGAGAGAGAGAGAGAGAAAGGGAAAGGGAGAGATCGAGGCAAATCAAAATAGCATGTCAGTTTTGAAGGAGACTGGCTCCCAGACATTTTGGTTTCAACATCTAAGCAATAGCTGTTGAAGAGCGCACACATTATGTGAAAGAACCGAAGCACAGTATATAGAATGGGACAATCTCTGCTTGAATTCCTCTTTGGTTTCAAAGAAATCCTTTGTCCCCGCTTTCCATCTCCAAAATCAGACAGCAAAAGCAGCATTGTTAAATTAAGGGGAAAGACTTGCGAACTCTAGTGTTGGAAGCGGTCCGAGTCCCCTCATACATAAGCTATTCAAGGGCATTATTCAAGGGTTTATGAATGGGTCCAGAGAGATCTCCCCGCATGAGTTAGTGAGTTTGTTTGTACTTTATTATCCACATTCCATAAGGTTCTGTCGCATGTCAATCAGGAAGAAGAGACGCCAGGAGCTGTTACCAGGCAGCCCTGAGTAGCTGTCTGATGGAACGGGCCTTAACACACCTCCCCAAGGGCCTGCCCCCTGCCTCCTTCACAACATACATCGCAGGGGCCTATAGGACCCCTGCTGGAGGCTTAGGGAGACGTAGAGCAGAGCGCATGCTTACTCAACACGTGGCTGTCCATGTCACGCTAGGCCTACGTCTACCATCCTTCTAACCGATCTGTACAATCACTTATTCGCCCGTATACACCAGATTTCCCCCACAGCTGTAGGTCATAGTAGTATTATATGATACTTTAAGATACTCCAAATACATACTGTGAGCTGCTCAAGATGAAAATCCCCCCCTTTGTACATCTGGTACCACATGCCGATGCGCTGTTCTTTGTGCGTTGCAGGTCAATTGTCTGTGTGTGCTTGTGTTCCTGAGCTTCCCCCTCACCATGGGTGAGGTGCCCGGCCCCTGCAGACATTCCATAACCAGGGAGCACCTCATGACGCTCAGACACCTGGTATGTGATTCAATTACTCAGCCGGCGTTGAAGAATGGCATTTTTATCCCCCTCCCCCCGTCCCGGGTTGAACTATTGGGTGTGTATGTTTTTTTTTCTCAGTAGTCTACGACTGAGCCCGACTTGTTTCCACAGATGGATAACCAGTTTAGTAGTGGGTGTATGATTACCTACACATTTATAGAGCGGAAGGATTTGGTAAGGTGCCCTTTCATTTATTAAGATAAAAAAATTGAACAAAGTTATTGACTGCCTTCGAAGAACTCTTTTTTCGTTTTGCTTTCGTTTTTTTCTAAACCACCGACAGAGCAAATGTTGCTTTGTAAAAGCGGCCTTACCGTGGATCTTGGAGCTGCTTGCGACCCACTTCAAGTACAGCAGGGGCTCGGTTAACGAGGGTTACGTTCAGTCTCTGAGGGCGCTCATTCTCAACATCTACTCTCAGAAATGTGTTCCTCAGATTAACGAGGAAGTTGAGGTAGGTGCCTGATATTTAATATAACAATGGTCCTCGTAAACCTATTTTGGTAGATTCCAAGCTACTCAAATATGACTCCTCAAACAAAACAACTCCTTTTATTTGTTGTTCTTGTGGTTGTTTTTCCCGTTATTCAAAGATAATTGCATTGTATGAACAATGTACAACGATAATGTCACAATGATGAAATCAAATTATGTTATTTTTTTCCCCTTTTTAAACGATTTCTTAGGACAAACCAGAAAGTTTTGAAGTGTCCTTTCAACAGTCTCCTCTCGAAGCACTTAGGAGGGCCTTGGAGGTGTTGTCTGTCTACTGGGAGCTTATGACCACCATGGAGGGGCCTGTAGACTGGCAGTGTGAGAGCGAATACACTGTGGCCTTTGTGGTCAGCACAGAAGTACCTACCAACCTGCCCACCGTCCACTTTACAACAGGTTTGGTGACACACGTTTAGTTCACGTTGCGCTTTGGTGCGCAATGCCTCTCCACCTCTCCTCCCCTCACTAACCTTGGACGTCTGTGATCTTACCTTTCCACAGACAGGGCTGAGAAGTACTCAATGAACGCGTCCCCGAGACGTTTGGAAACAGATTTTTATAAACTTGGCTTTATAATCACTTCCATCTGCGGAGGAATTCTGATTATATTCTTCCTCTCCTACATGTTCTTACAAAAGGTACGGCACGATCTCTGCAAAGGACGACATTCTGGCAGGTTCTGACTGTGCAGCCCACTAACCATACCAATGTGTTGTAAATATTGTTGTTGTAAATTTGTAACACTTGAATGCATTAATAAGCATTAACTTAGAGTTAATTAACAGTTAGATAATGGTTTAGTTATCATTTTCTAATGTTGTTAATGATTTCTAGTGGTATTCATGTTTAAGGCGCAACGACATTCAATAGCATGCAGCTTAAAATTTGCTAAAAATATCAGTAGTCATCGATCGATAGTGATTTCAAAAACTAAATCCATGAAATGGAATCCAATTACTGATATGTTCTTCAAATAAAAAATATTGGCCAGCCCTTCCCTCTCTCTTTGTTTACAATAATCTTACTATTAATACTCCAAAAAACCCTCCCACTCACACCACTCAGCCTGTTGAGCTAAGCTATTTTGCGTCACACAGTTGCACAGCCAGTAAGAGTGGACGTAACTCTGTTATTGAGGTTTTTCATTCTGAATACAACATTAACTAGCAGTTAATGATGCCTTTACTGCAATCTAAACTGCTCAGCCTTCCCCATGTAGGCCAATTTGAAAGCATTCAGTGGTAACTTATGAAAATAGCTTGGAACTGGAGCTAAGAAACAATGAAAAAAGAACCAAATGTTGCCATTTAACTGCAGAGAAATAATTGAATCCGGATTTCTCAGTATACTAAACATAAGCTTGAAGGAAAAAGAGTGGTTTCAATTTGTGTTCTTCCTAAATCATTTTCCTAAATCAGAGTTCAAATGTCAGAAAATATTTTGAAGTAGCAGGCATCCTCTGTTCAGTATCTCACCCCCTTTTTTCTTCCATTGGTCTGGTGTGTAGATTCGGCGGAGACATGCAGATCACAGACCTGGAGCCATGATAATGTGAGTAGCCTATCTCTAGGAACTTAAAGGTAGGGTAGGGTTAGGGTTAGGGTTTGGGTGAGGGTTAGGTATTTTTCTTTTTTATTACCATTATTTGTTTTGTTTTTGGGAAGTGGCTTTTGAGATTGGCCTGAAGGGAGGGTTAGGGATTTTTTTTATATACTTTGAAAACGAGTTGACTGTTAAAATTGCCTGCCCTAGCTTTAAATGCTCCTTCTAAATATTCCCTAGAGATTCATGAGTTTAGTGCCAATCTGGTTGACCGTTGCTCAATGTTACACATTGCGACT
Organism: Gadus macrocephalus; assembly: GCF_031168955.1. NCBI lineage: Eukaryota > Metazoa > Chordata > Actinopteri > Gadiformes > Gadidae > Gadus > Gadus macrocephalus. Next base: position 13,106,279 of record NC_082382.1, read on the forward strand.
TTATATAAGGTTATGATGTTCATGTAAACTAAGGTAAACATTCATACAATATTTCATAGGGTTCGGGTTAACCTTTACCAAGTTACCCTAACCCTTATGCTAATTCTTTATAATAATACGTATGACTGTAACTAATCTTAATAAATGGTTAATTAATGTACCCATATTGTAAAGTTTTATTTTATGCAATAATGTAGTGTCCATACATTCAAAGCACTCTCTTGTATGTTTTCTGTATATCTCAGAGTATATGTATATTGTTCATATTCTTTGGCAGAAGACAGCTATAATGTTGCTTTTGCTGCAAGCTAACACTGCTAGCCTCCCCCCTGTAGGCCACTTAGAAAACATTCAGTGGTAACAACGTGTGAAAACAGCTTGGATAAGAAACAATCCCAACAGAGACACCTCGTTGCCGTTTTACTGCACAGAACTAATTTATTTATTTCTCAGTACACCAACCATAAGCGCTAAGGAAAAAGACAATTTGCCAATTTGTGTTCTTAAAGGCACCCAGTGCAACTTTATGTAAACATTCAATGAAAAATAAACATTCAATTTCTAGTCTTTTTTACACGTAGTAAGTTTCAATAACTCCATACCATTACATATCGACATTCAAGGAGCAAAGATGAGACGTCGTTGTGTGGTGAGAACTGATAGAAAATCGTAAACAACAACAATCGCCGGTGGGGAGAAGCCATTTTTCCATTGACTGGAAGCCTGCTTTATTTATTGTAGGTTACAAAAAATAAAGAAAATGGCGGCATTGTTGTTGTTATCGATTTTGTATCAGTTCTCACCACACAACGACGTCTCATCTTTGCTGCTTAAATGTCGGTATGTAATGGTATGGAGTTATTGAAACTTACTACGTGTAAAAAAGACTAGAAATCGAATGTTTATTTTTAAGCCTCGAAAGTTGCACTGGGTGCCTTTAAATCCTAAACCATATTTGTTACCCATGACAGAGAGATAAAATGTCTTATTTTGGTTTCATTTCAAAGTGGCAGGCATCTTCTCTGTTCAGAAACTCACCCCCTTTTTCTTCCATTGGTCTGGTGTGTAGATTCAGCAGAGAGCTCCAAACCACAGTTCTGGAGGCATGATAATGGAGGAGCTCCCAGAACTTAAAGTTAGGCAAAACATTTTTAGAATCATTTTTTATTTGTTTCGGGGGAGTGGTTTTGGGGGGAGGCCTGAAGAGAGCAGTGGGAATATCTGTTGTATACTTTGAAAAAAATCGAGTTGACTTCGTCAAAAATGCCTACCCATAGGGATTCATGAATCTAATCTGTTTCAAGTGTATGCATTTTATTTTTTCATTAGGCAATGACAGCACATGAATTGAGCAGTGTATGACGAACACATGAAGTTGGACATTCGATTGATTAATCATCAAGGACACAAGAGTTAACATATTTTCATATGTATAATGTACCATCTGAACCATATGTCATCAGAGCTTGGCTTTAAGTGGAAGCAAGAGTTTTTATTTAGAATAATGTGCTTTGTATATTAATGTTTATGCTGTATCCATGGCTTATATTTTTCTATTTAGTTGAGAAAACAAAATATTTATTTTTACAATAGTTATCTATGTTGAACAATGTGTCTATCATATGTAACATAAACACTTTCTTATCTATTGTTAAAGCTGTTTCCCAAATGTTTCAACCACTAATTTATTATATGTTAAAATTGTCTGTATAATAATAATCTATTGATGCATTAAAAATCCATATTAAATCACCTCTGCAACGCTTTGATAACAGTGGAAATGAAATGTGACACCCAACAAAATCCCTTTGAGACATCCGATCTATTAACACTAGTGGATTGGTTAAGGTTGTGATCCTTTTATTGCCTGTTGGTTTAACTTTCCATTTCATAAGACTCTCAAAGCTCCAGCCAAACTTCAAAAGAGTGGGCCTTTTTAGGAGGCCTACCCTGCCAAAAATAATGTTAACCAAGGCATCCTCCTCTTAAAAAGATTCTGAGTAACAATAAAAACATTCTGGCTATAAGGAAAGAAAACAAAACATATGATTCAACTTTGTATTAAATGTTTAATACTTTGGATTACGTAAACCACGATCAAAGCCTGGCAACAATACATTGTTATTATAGGCAGTAAAAAATAATGGAATGTGGCGTTTCTGATTCTTAAAGGATAAAGGGGTTTATAATGCTGTCTTTCAGACAGGTGAGCATTATGTTGCCTAACAACTGTTTTGTTTTCATAGTGATAGCATGACATGTGGATCCCAGAGGATTACATCCCTGACCTTTTTTGTGGAAATGGCTGCTACATGTGATCATGTACATGTGTGGGGCCTAAAGCCTATATTGTATCCCTGTCACAAGACAAATCCCTCGAAAGTCCAAAAATATGTGAGGAGTGGATTGTAAAAAAAACTTCAAAGATTACTACTGATCATTGTAAATAAAAGTATAGTTGATGTGCAATTTTTAAATGTTTACTTTTAATTTGGTGATCTATTTTAAATTTCTATTATTATTTTCCTGCAGCAGATTAAAGGCATCTGTGTAACAGAAAACAACCCACCCTTGTCATGGCTCCCAACTATTTGCGAAAAAAAAGAATTGGAAGTTTCCCAAAAACAGTTAAGACTGTTCTGAAAGAAAGCTATTCTTTTCTTGTTTTTCTTTCTTGATTTCTTCTTTCCTTCTATCTTTCCTTTTTCTTTAATTCTTGCTCAGTCGCTCTCTCCTCTGTCTCTCTACCTTTCTGACTTGGAGGGAGCTGTGAAACAGCTGTTTTTAAGTTTAGGCTTACCACAACAAAGAGAACATTTGGCTGTGTCAGATATTTATATTGATGGTGTTATCCAAGGGCTCTACACATGCTTCATATTTGCATAGACACATGGTCACTTCATTTAGTGAGAGAAAAACATGAACATTTGCATAATAGTTATTGTCATATATAATCGTACACCGATTAATTTGTTTACTTTTATGCTACATTCTTTAAATGGAAATACAATTCACCGTTTTATTGAAGATACTTTGTTAAATTATGAAAAAGAGCTGTGAGTGATGTTTAAAACACAGAAAGTAGCCTTCACAACACATTTCTCTTCCCTTTAAACACGCTAATGAGAATCATCAGTTCATTCCTTTCCTGCTGTAAGACTGTTTTACTCCACAGGATGGAAGCAAAGGGACCAAAATAATCCTCACCATGTCATAATCAGTTATGACTAGTGACATTTTAACTTGGGAAGACATGAACATTTGATAAGGATTTTGTGAATAACACACTTAATTTAACTTATTTAGTTATGGCTTTCATGTGGCATACAGAAAAACAGAAAAACAAAGTCAGAAAACATCTAAAAACACAACTGGGATACAGTTCAAAATCGAAATAGACGTAACGTGGTTCTAAATCAATTTATGATAGAGGCTTTTATAGAAGGCACGGGTTACCTTGGGACATATCCCTATTGATAAATTGATGAGATATGATAGAAGATCCTAAACATTTATGGAGGCAGCAAGGCGCAAACAGTAGACGGCTTCAGTTGGAATGTCTCTGGCACTAATCTTATTTGCATCCAAACGCAGCACTCTCAATTTTGAGAAGTTGGTCATGTCTACCACACTGCAAAAACTGCTCAAAGAGAATTCTGAAAGTAAAGAGAAAGGGAAAAAGAGAAACATGGAATGGTTTGTCGATCTGTAAAGGCATTATTTTATATATTTATTTTTTTCAGAAAAAGCTAAATGTTACTTGCCATATATTATTATCAATGTTATTATTATTATTAGCAGTAGTAGTAGTAGTAGTAGTATTAGTAGTAGTAGTATTAGTAGTAGTAGTAGTTGTATTAATGGTTGTATATTATTATTAGTAGTAGAATTATTGGTATAATTATATTGAGATGGCATATTACTATGAATAATCAAAAATCTTCAACTGATGCATGAACCTACCTTTAATACGATTGGCCTCTAGGTAGAGGTACTCCAGGTCCCTGCTCAACATGGGGATCCTTTCCAGTTTGTTGTGGGAAAGGTCCAGTTCCACCAGCGTGCTCACATTAAACACATTGGATGGAATACCCTCATCTGTTAGCATGTTACTACTCAACCTTAAGAACTGCAATTTGGGATGCATGCTCAGAAAGTCGGCAGGAACGCTCTCTATCTTATTAGAGCCCAGATAAAGCTGGTGGAGGCTCTCCGGAAGGCTCTTGGGCATCTTGCGAAGGTTGTTCTTCGTCATGTCCAGTACGGCCAGAGACTTCAGCCCCTTGAACGCCCCTCCAACGTCCTCGATGACGTTGGCTTGGAGCTGAAGACTGGCCAGCTCGGTCATGCCCTCGAAGGACTCCGCCTGGATCTTGGAGATCTGGTTGTTGCCAAGGCGGAGCTCCTTGATGGACTTGGGCAGGTTGGACGGGACACGGCTGAGCTCGTTGTGATCTAAGTAGAGGCGTTCCAGTTGCCTCAGCTTTCCAAACACGTTCTTCCCGATCTTGTCGGAGTTGAGGCGGTTCTGAAACAGCACCAGCCAGACCAGGTTGGTGGCGTTGTCGAACACCCCGTCCTGGATGCCCGTGATCTGGTTCCTCTGCAGGTAGACGTACTTGATGTGCGAGGGGACGTAGGGCACGTGGTGCAGGTTGCGGCCGTGGCAGTACATGGCGGCGGGGTACTTGGCGGGACAGTCGCACTCCAGGGGGCAGTCTTGGTCCTGGCCGTTGGCCCAGAGGGCCTGAGGCCGGCGCCAGCGGCCCCGCAGCTGGGCCAACCACTGCAACTGGTTGACCCCTTGGGCCAAGTTCAGGTCCACCAGACACACCATGAAGAGGAGCCCCGCAGCCCGCATGATCTCGAGGGGTGGAAGGTGTATTCAGGCGGGGATGGAGTGGGTGAGGTCCATGGGAGGTGGTGGGGTGAGGTCATCGGGGGTGAGGTACGAGGGGAGTGGGCAGTGAGGAGGACAAAGGAAAATAAATTGTACCTTCTCATAAGTAGCTCACAACAGGAAAAAAACAACAATTTGTGATCTGTGATTTGTTATGGTTTGATTTCATAGCTTAGATTTGGTAATTTTTGCTACTTTCTCAATATAGTTGGAAACTCTGCTAAAAGTATATACTTACAGTTGTTTGTTGTTAGTTGTTTGTTCAGCTGTGATCACGCTTTCTCTCCTCTCTTAGGCTTTGGGTTCCACAACTGACTAAGATGTAATGGTGTGTTGCATTAAATACCCACCCCCCCTACCGCCTCCACCCATCATCACCCTCATCCCAGCGGCAGTCTAAGTCTGTCCTGTTAAGAGCCGTGCATTTTCCGCTTGCATGTAGTGCTTACACTGCACCATATTACCTCCAGCCATGTGCATATATCAATCCCATCTGGGGCCTGGTGCAGACATCTGCTATTTAACAACCTTGTTTTCTTCTGTCTCTGTTGTGCCTTATCATTAACATGGCCACTCTTGTTGGCTCAAAATGTGCAGGTTATCGAGCTATGCAGAATTTATGGAATTTTTTAATGGGTTTTTCGTTCGTTCATTCAATTGCACTTCAGCCTCAAGTGGTGGCCTCTTTGGAAACTGTGACAGGACTGAAGACTTAAAGTGCAGTCGACTTGTAATCTTCATCGTTATGATTATGATTACAATGATTCACCTTCTGAGCTTCAGCATGTTTTTGTAGATAATATGTTTCTTTGGAATGAAAACAACTGCTTCTATCTCTTCCGCTTTTTGACCTTGGGGCAACACTGTTTTGTGCGCTCTTGTGCGGTCATATTCTCAGTTACCACCTGAAAGCCATTGAATCGTTATGTCATTATCTTCAATTTGCAGCCCTCCTAGCCGATTGGATATTGGAACTGGCTCCTGGCTACACACATGGAACCATTCTTTACAATGAATGTACCAAGAATGCACATACACTGAGAGAGCAACATAATTACATTACATGTGCTGACATATGGAATCACATTTCCATTTGACTCTAGAATATTTTACTTTCTTCTATATCACAAAAGTTACCGTAATGTAAGCATGATTCTACAGATTTTCTTGCCTTTTTAAAAGTATATGGATACATGTCCATATTGATGTCCAATAACTCGTCTCTTCCATTGGCCTTTCTATGTTTTTCTTAAAACGACTGAGCACCGAAGCCGAAGCCAATACAAATTGTCTGTCATGGCCCCTGTTGTGGTGCTGTGTATTCTCCCCCTGTGTGGGTCACACCCCTCTCTGTGCTTTGCCTGCCACTCAACTGCTCACACCTGGCCTGCATCAACTCATCAACTCCCCTTCAAATACACCTGGTTTCCCTGCAGTCATCGCCAGATCGTACTTCGAGATACCGTGATAGTTACTCGTTCCTGGCGCCAGTGTATACTCTCTGTAGTGTTTTCTCTTGTTGAGTTCTCGTGCCTCACCTTTGTTTTCTCTTGCCTATAGTTTTTGGATCATCACCTCCAGCCTGCAGTCTTCACTCCCTCCAGCCTGATATGCCCCACTCTCCAACCTACCTCCTGCCTCACCACTGGTTTTACTCAATAAGCCTGTTCACCGTCACTCCAACTCCTGTCGTGTCTCTGTGTTCTGCTCTTGGGTCCAGAAGCTATCGCTCTCATAACATTGTATTGGATATTGGTTTCCCGAAAGGAGCTCAAATCGCTGTAAACATAATGAAATTTAAATGTACTTTGCAAAAAACTGTTAATAGTATTGTCAGAAACAATACAAAACAGAAAGAAAAGTTAGAGAGAGACAGATGCAGACAGACAGAAAGAGGGAACATAAGGTGACTGAATGGATAAGGGAGGCAACAAGCTGTATTTCAGAGGCATTTTTCAAATATTTATCTTCAAGTGCAAAAGTTTAGTTATAAAATTAAGACAACAAAACAATATTTGTATATTTAATATGGGGCTATTCAACAATAATAACATGCACTATGTTTTAAGTAAACTGCTTTTTTTTTTTTTATAATGACACCTGGACACAAGGCTTAACATCTGAGACATCAGACGGCAAATATTTTCCAATGGTGCTAAGGGAAAACCCTTTTACACGCCAACACACGCATGCTAATAATTACAAGAAAAAGTCTAACACAGTTTACAACTCCGGAGATGTTGCTTCTATCAACACAGTCTCACTCCGAGAACGTCAAATACCGACTGTTGGCAAAGGCCCTTTAGCGTCGGTGACTGACGGGAAAGGTACCCTTTTTATTCGCACGGTAAAGGTACCCTTCGGCGTCTTCTGCATACGGAATGGGGGGTGCCTCACTACGTCTCTTGTGCCCCATTTCCACTGCAGGGTGCGGAACGGATCGGATCGCAAAGGTGCGGTAGGGAGGGGGCAGTATAGCCCAGCTCAGTTCCGAGGTCGCGTTTCCACTGCCGACAGTACCCTTGGTGGTAGGCCGGATGTCAATCGCCGCGGCAGCTACGTAAACATCGTAAACAACGTCTTCCTCCGCAAGAATGCAGACGAACGTCTCCACCTCCTTGTTCGCCCAAGCAAGCTTTTTACGCGACATGTTAATTGTAAAGAATAATACCTTGAGGCTACTGTTTGTTTGTTTTTATCCCCACGTCACCCGGAAGTGACGATTCTGTCGACCAATCAACGGAGGGGGGGTGTAGCTAGAATTCCAGGGTACCCTTTCAGGCGTCTGGTCTCGTTTTGGGTACCGCAACGGAGGAGTCCCTAGAATGGGGTCGGAACGGGTACGGCAAAGTCCGGGTCACGCCCACTTTTGGCGGTGGAAACGCGATCCGACCCGCACCTTTGCGATCCGATCCGTTCCGCACCCTGCAGTGGAAATGCGCCATAATGCCGCGTTTCCACTGCAGGGTGCGGAACGGATCGGATCGCAAAGGTGCGGTAGGGAGGGGGCGGTATAGCCCAGCTCAGTTCCGAGGTCGCGTTTCCACTGCCGACAGTACACTTGGTGGTAGGCCGGATGTCGATCGCCGCGGCAGCTACGTAAACATCGTAAACAACGTCTTCCTCCCCAAGAATGCAGACGAACGTCTCCACCTCCTTGTTCGCCCAAGCAAGCTTTTTACGCGACATGTTAATTGTAAAGAATAATACCTCGAGGCTACTGTTTGTTTGTTTTTATCCCCGCGTCACCCGGAAGTGACGATTCTGTCGACCAATCAACGGAGGGGGGGTGTAGCTAGAATTCCAGGGTACCCTTTCAGGCGTCTGGTCTCGTTTTGGGTACCGCAACGGAGGAGTCCCTAGAATGGGGTCGGAACGGGTACGGCAAAGTCCGGGTCACGCCCACTTTTGGCGGTGGAAACGCGATCCGACCCGCACCTTTGCGATCCGATCCGTTCCGCACCCTGCAGTGGAAATGCGCCATTTAATAGACGCTGTGAGCATCTTTCCTATTGGATAGTTTTTAGGATATTCTTCTGTGAAAATGGCGGACATACTTTTTATCCTGGGTGGAAAATATGATATTTTAGCATAGTTAAACCATTAAAAGTGTTTATGTAAACATTTTTAGCGAGAAATGTGCATTTTACTTTCATAATCGTCGTTCGGCGAATGTGAAGGATGTTTGGTTTGATAGATATGACGAAGAATATTTCATCGGGCGATAATGGCCGGCGTACAGGCATCCCGGGCTCACGAAAATAGGTGACATTGTCACGTTATTTAATCTATTATATTCGTATTTCTAAATGTTCGTGTCAAAAAGCACAATTTTCAAACTCATGCATATCAATTGGAAGTATTTGTCGTGATTTGTCACTAAGCACGACTTCCATCTAAGGTTCTGTCCGGGAGCTTTCTCCCTATTGTCCCTTAAGGAGCTCCGTACAGAACATTTATTGTTAAAAATTGTCTGTGATAACTAAGAATATGACAGCTTTTCCAGTCTCACCAATATGCGCACAGATCGCACGGTTTGACACTTTCAAGATGCGTGCAGTAGCCTACATACGCCCAATGACCATTTCGTGTGCATACGATACGCAAAACCCAGCATTAACTACTGTGGAGGGCGGATACGTCCATTTCGCGTGCATATGTGCATATGATACGAAAAACCCAGCATTAACTGAATGGGAGATGCAATATTTTAGGACATATTCACCATTTAACGTGTTTCTAATGACATTTCTAGCGAGAAATGTACTTTTCCCTTGAATAATCCTCAATCAGTGAATGTGTATGATCTTTATTAATCTTTTTTATCTGAATGGGAAATGCAGCTCACGTGTTTCCTGCTTTTGTGTTATTAAACCGTTACTTTATGTAACTTTTAATGTTATCATCTTGTTAGAAACACGTTTTCGTGAACACTGGATTACGTCGCATTTCAACATAAAATAGCGTGTTATACACACACACACACACACACACACACACACACACACACACACACTGCATTTCGCTGCCAAATGAATAAATACTAAGGCAGAATAAAGAATAAATTAATTCATTATCATTCAACTTCAACATGCGTTATTACAGTATAGTGGTGGAGGGATGACGTGTGTTGGCCAACCCGGAAGTGAGTGTCGCCCTGGGTTCCCTTGACAAAAAGCCAACGGGTTTTTCCATTTGATTTTGGATTATTGCAGAAAAATTAGCATCTTTGAAGCACCTCCTCAAAAACTGAAAATAAATAAAAATAACTGTGCTCCAAAGAAAGAAATGTAAACCAATGCATTCCGAATGGGAGTGTTTCTCCGATTTTTCCATGCTACACAGAACGAAATGTAAACCCATGCAAATAAAGACTTCATGGTCATAATCGTTTAAATATCATTAATCTACTGAGGGTGGTATTCTATTTTTTTCAACGGGGCTGAATCCAGTCACTTGACCGTCATGGTTGCTATGGTGGTTGCTATCCACCAGCCCCTCTAATCCTTACATGGCTCTAAAAACCACGCGGCAAATGAGCTGCCGTAAATTGTGTTGTTTTTGTCGTAAACTAGTGTCCGATGGTTAAAAAATAGACGGATATTCCAAGGTATCCTTAAAAGGCAGCTTGGATGTTTTTATTTTCTGCAGTTTAGACTTCTTCTATAACCTATTTTTGAAAGCAAAACACCAAGCTCATTGATTTAACGAGGCAGGGTTATTTGAAACAATTTATTAAATAAATATTTATGAGAGGTCATTCCTTCTCCTGAGTTTTCTTCCTATTTATGTCTAGTGTACAACCCTACTGTCCACAAGCATCACCCCCCCCTCCCCATATGGATTTGGAGAATTGTTGCCACGTCCCAGTGGTGGAGGTATCATATATATGAAAGAGGGCATTCGATTATACTACAATGATCAATTAGGAGGCCGAAGCCCTAAAGGAAGTGATGCAATAGGTGACTGGGTCGACGACATTTAAGTAAGCTTTACTTTGAGGTCTCTTATATATCAAAGGGGGTCTCATAGGACGCATACGCTTCAACCTGTGGCTCCGGCCCTACAGGAAATGACTCAGCAAGTGCTCCATCTCGTTGCACCTGCACCCAGCGGCTCGCTTGCAAGATTTTGGCCTGAAGTTATTCCCAGACCTACACCGTAGCCATCCAACCTGCATATCTGAGAATCAGGCCTCTCTTTAATAATGACAAAATGTATGAGAGAAATACACATTCACTTTTGACTCATAAGCGGCGTGGTGCCGGCTCCTTTTGACCTTTTGACCCCAGACTTCTGGGGGAATAGCTGAATCAATTCATTAGTCAATCAAAAGCATGTAAATATCTTTCCGGTGGCGTAAGAGGGAGAACAAGGTGTCCTTCAACATCTACGCTTCCAGGCGATTGCAACGGTGCCACACATGAGCATATTCGAACATGTTTAATGGTAGTAATTAGCTGTCGAAATTGGAGGCCTTAATCAATAATGAGCAGCTATTGATTTGCTTCCCGATAGAAATTTGTGACAAATGACATGTTATTTAGCCTCTACACGTTGAGTTGAGTCCATTGACACCAAGCATGACACTCTAGAAAATGGTAACATGTATTTTACATGGTACACCTAGGTCTAGGACATGATCTCGGTGTAGCAAGAGGGCAAGCTTGATCTCATTGGACTCAGCTTAACGTGTAGATGCTAAATAACATGTAATTTGTCAAAAATCTCCATCGGGAAGCAAATCTATAGCTGGTCATTATTGATAAAGGCCTCCAAAATCGACAGCTAATTACTACCCCGAAACATATTCAAATATGATCATGTGTGGCACTGTTGCAATCGCCTCGAAACGTAGATGTCAAAGGACACCTTGTTTGCCCCGTTACGTAACCGGGAAGATATTTTCATACTTCTAATGAATTGATTCATATTTTAAGGTTCTCGGAGTGAGACTTTAAGTGGCTGCAGCAGAAGTGTTGAGACGAAAGATGATATCAAGACATTTATAGAATATTCCCATTCACATTATGATTCTTCGTCATAACATCCGACCAAACATCCTTTACAGTCACCAAGCGAGGATTATGAAAGTCCAGGCCCCCCCTTCCGGCACTCGGGGTCCGACTGGGCCAAGTTTAGGGCAGGAAGGGCCCCCCATTCCGGCCCTCGGGGTCCGACCGGGCCAAGTTTCGGTGCGGGGGTCCCAGTTAGGCCTTAGAATAAGGTATTCAAATTTCAGGGCGGTAGGACCTTCCTATCTCAAAAACTGTTTTTCCACCACATTCTGAACCATTAGGTCTTGCAGGTAACACTTCTGAGGGGCTTTGTCCAAATGACAGTCCATTTGGGAAAACTTTTTTTCCCTAAGGGCTAGAACTCCAAATCTCGGATATGTCGTTCTCGGGGCCCCGGGAAATGTGTGTAAACATTTTAGCATCCCTAGCTATCTCGAAAAGGCCGGAAAAGGGGCATGACCTCCCACAGTACGGTAAATGTACATAAGACAGAGGTTAGTTTCTAGTCCCCATTTTTTGTGGGATGGAGGTGTACATTTGTGGCTTAATGTGTGTAGTCACAGCTGGCCTGTGGCCACGTTTTTGAAGTCTGGGGTCAAAAGGTCAAAAGGAGCCGGCACCACGCCGCTTATGAGATAACAAAAAGTGAATGTGTATTTCTCTAATAGCTTTTTGTCATTATTAAAGAGAAGCCTGATTCTAAGATATGCGTGTTGGATGGCTAGGGTGTAGGTCTGGGAAGAACTTCAGGCCAAAATCTTGCAAGCGAGCCGCTGGGTGCAGGTGCAACGAGATGGAGCACTTGCTGAGTCATTTCCTGTAGGGCTGGAGCCACAGGTTGAAGCGTATGCGTCCTTTGAGACCCCCTTTGATATATATAAGAGACCTCAAAGTAAAGCATACTTAAATGTTGTCGACCCAGTCACCTATTGCATCACTTCCTTTAGGGCTTCGGCCTAAAGGACAAAGCCCCTCAGAAGTGTTACCTGCAAGACCTAATGGTTCAGAATGTGGTGGAAAAACAGTTTTTGAGATAGGAAGGTCCTACCGCCCTGAAATTTGAATACCTTATTCTAAGGCCTAACTGGGACCCCCGCACCGAAACTTGGCCCGGTCGGACCCCGAGGGCCGGAATGGGGGGCCCTTCCTGCCCTAAACTTGGCCCAGTCGGACCCCGAGTGCCGGAAGGGGGGGCCTGGACTTTCATAATCCTCGCTTGGTGACTGTAAAGGATGTTTGGTCGGATGTTATGACGAAGAATCATAATGTGAATGGGAATATTCTATAAATGTCTTGATATCATCTTTCGTCTCAACACTTCTGCTGCAGCCACTTAAAGTCTCACTCCGAGAACCTTAAAATATGAATCAATTCATTAGAAGTATGAAAATATCTTCCCGGTTACGTAACGGGGCAAACAAGGTGTCCTTTGACATCTACGTTTCGAGGCGATTGCAACAGTGCCACACATGATCATATTTGAATATGTTTCGGGGTAGTAATTAGCTGTCGATTTTGGAGGCCTTTATCAATAATGACCAGCTATAGATTTGCTTCCCGATGGAGATTTTTGACAAATTACATGTTATTTAGCATCTACACGTTAAGCTGAGTCCAATGAGATCAAGCTTGCCCTCTTGCTACACCGAGATCATGTCCTAGACCTAGGTGTACCATGTAAAATACATGTTACCATTTTCTAGAGTGTCATGCTTGGTGTCATTGGACTCAACTCAACGTGTAGAGGCTAAATAACATGTCATTTGTCACAAATTTCTATCGGGAAGCAAATCAATAGCTGCTCATTATTGATTAAGGCCTCCAATTTCGACAGCTAATTACTACCATTAAACATGTTCGAATATGCTCATGTGTGGCACCGTTGCAATCGCCTGGAAGCGTAGATGTTGAAGGACACCTTGTTCTCCCTCTTACGCCACCGGAAAGATATTTACATGCTTTTGATTGACTAATGAATTGATTCAGCTATTCCCCCAGAAGTCTGGGGTCAAAAGGTCAAAAGGAGCCGGCACCACGCCGCTTATGAGTCAAAAGTTAATGTGTATTTCTCTCATACATTTTGTCATTATTAAAGAGAGGCCTGATTCTCAGATATGCAGGTTGGATGGCTACGGTGTAGGTCTGGGAATAACTTCAGGCCAAAATCTTGCAAGCGAGCCGCTGGGTGCAGGTGCAACGAGATGGAGCACTTGCTGAGTTATTTCCTGTAGGGCCGGAGCCACAGGTTGAAGCGTATGCGTCCTATGAGACCCCCTTTGATATATAAGAGACCTCAAAGTAAAGCTTACTTAAATGTCGTCGACCCAGTCACCTATTGCATCACTTCCTTTAGGGCTTCGGCCTCCTAATTGATCATTGTAGTATAATCGAATGCCCTCTTTCATATATATGATACCTCCACCACTGGGACGTGGCAACAATTCTCCAAATCCATATGGGGAGGGGGGGGTGATGCTTGTGGACAGTAGGGTTGTACACTAGACATAAATAGGAAGAAAACTCAGGAGAAGGAATGACCTCTCATAAATATTTATTTAATAAATTGTTTCAAATAACCCTGCCTCGTTAAATCAATGAGCTTGGTGTTTTGCTTTCAAAAATAGGTTATAGAAGAAGTCTAAACTGCAGAAAATAAAAACATCCAAGCTGCCTTTTAAGGATACCTTGGAATATCCGTCTATTTTTTAACCATCGGACACTAGTTTACGACAAAAACAACACAATTTACGGCAGCTCATTTGCCGCGTGGTTTTTAGAGCCATGTAAGGATTAGAGGGGCTGGTGGATAGCAACCACCATAGCAACCATGACGGTCAAGTGACTGGATTCAGCCCCGTTGAAAAAAATAGAATACCACCCTCAGGAGATTAATGATATTTAAATGATTATGACCATGAAGTCTTTATTTGCATGGGTTTACATTTCGTTCTGTGTAGCATGGAAAAATCGGAGAAACACTCCCATTCGGAATGCATTGGTTTACATTTCTTTCTTTGGAGCACAGTTATTTTTATTTATTTTCAGTTTTTGAGGAGGTGCTTCAAAGATGCTAATTTTTCTGCAATAATCCAAAATCAAATGGAAAAACCCGTTGGCTTTTTGTCAAGGGAACCCAGGGCGACGCTCACTTCCGGGTTGGCCAACACACGTCATCCCTCCACCACTATACTGTAATAACGCATGTTGAAGTTGAATGATAATGAATTAATTTATTCTTTATTCTGCCTTAGTATTTATTCATTTGGCAGCGAAATGCAGTGTGTGTGTGTGTGTGTGTGTGTGTGTGTGTGTGTGTGTGTGTGTGTGTGTGTGTGTGTGTGTGTGTGTGTGTGTGTGTGTGTGTGTGTGTGTGTGTGTGTGTGACACGCTATTTTATGTTGAAATGCGACGTAATCCAGTGTTCACGAAAACGTACGTGTTTCTAACAAGATGATATCATTAAAAGTTACATAAAGTAACGGTTTAATAACACAAAAGCAGGAAACACGTGAGCTGCATTTCCCATTCAGATAAAAAAGATTAATAAAGATCATACACATTCACTGATTGAGGATTATTCAAGGGAAAAGTACATTTCTCGCTAGAAATGTCATTAGAAACACGTTAAATGGTGAATATGTCCTAAAATATTGCATCTCCCATTCAGTTAATGCTGGGTTTTTCGTATCATATGCACATATGCACGCGAAATGGACGTATCCGCCCTCCACAGTAGTTAATGCTGGGTTTTGCGTATCGTATGCACACGAAATGGTCATTGGGCGTATGTAGGCTACTGCACGCATCTTGAAAGTGTCAAACCGTGCGATCTGTGCGCATATTGGTGAGACTGGAAAAGCTGTCATATTCTTAGTTATCACAGACAATTTTTAACAATAAATGTTCTGTACGGAGCTCCTTAAGGGACAATAGGGAGAAAGCTCCCGGACAGAACCTTAGATGGAAGTCGTGCTTAGTGACAAATCACGACAAATACTTCCAATTGATATGCATGAGTTTGAAAATTGTGCTTTTTGACACGAACATTTAGAAATACGAATATAATAGATTAAATAACGTGACAATGTCACCTATTTTCGTGAGCCCGGGATGCCTGTACGCCGGCCATTATCGCCCGATGAAATATTCTTCGTCATATCTATCAAACCAAACATCCTTCACATTCGCCGAACGACGATTATGAAAGTAAAATGCACATTTCTCGCTAAAAATGTTTACATAAACACTTTTAATGGTTTAACTATGCTAAAATATCATATTTTCCACCCAGGATAAAAAGTATGTCCGCCATTTTCACAGAAGAATATCCTAAAAACTATCCAATAGGAAAGATGCTCACAGCGTCTATTAGAGACGTAGTGAGGCACCCCCCATTCCGTATGCAGAAGACGCCGAAGGGTACCTTTACCGTCACCGAGCGAATAAAAAGGGTACCTTTCCCGTCAGTCACCGACGCTAAAGGGCCTTTGCCAACAGTCGGTATTTGACGTTCTCGGAGTGAGACTGTGTTGCTTCTATAGGCAAGTTATTAAAGTGTTGTTATTTAAGGATGGTGGGAGGGTACTTTATGAGATCATAGCACAATCCTAATATTCAGGCCAACATAAAACATGTTTTTATTAATACGTATTGGCAAAGAAGAGCTTTTGGATAAAGAAGATTGGTTATTGAGCTGCTCCTCTTCAAATGAAAATCCAATAGGCGTTTACCTGCATTTAATGAGCAAAGTCTGCCTAGAAAAAAAGGGTCAGCAATCGAAATGGATAATAAGAGCTTCGGGACCAATTCTTCAGACATTTTAGGATTAACATTTTATGGTTTAGCTTCAGCTGCCAATGATATCATTAAACATCTTACTTGTTTATTCGACTACTTGTTTATTCGAATTATTATTTGAATAAAAAACTATTCTTTATGCATACGATATCAATGATGGAGTCAGACAAACAGCACATTATGACAAACATATGATCTCATTTTCATGCACTCTTTGCCTCATTCTCTGAATGCCAACTTGCATCTGTCTCAAATATAAGCGGTCCATGACCCAACCCAGACCCTGATAGGAGCAGTAAAGAACAAACCAGCACACAGGCTACTTCCTGGAATGTTCCCCATGGTTTAGAACTCTGTGTGAGACTTGTAGAATTTAAATCATCTTGATCTGACAAATTCCAAAACTTTGTAGATTCTTCCTGGTTGATGCCTTTATCTGTGGGCCAGGTCTGCCTTCTTGGCAAGGCCCTTATCGTTTATATATTGTTCAATGGTTATTTGTTACTTAACACAATTCATGTAGGCCTGACATGTTTAACAATGACTGCATTGAGCAATCAGGAGTCGTGATGCCATCAATGTTTCCACCTCATCTCCATTGGGACTATACTCTTGTGATAAGCTGCGTGGTTGCCAGCAGCTAATAGAGCTTCAGCTGAACTCATTCCAAGCTGCCTTCCATTGGGCTCATCGCACCAGTCACAGAGTGCTGCTGCGTGGGTGGAGTGAACTCTACCACACACACCCCAGGGGGGGACTCTGGACCCCAGAAAGGGGTTATTTGTTCCTGTATTCTGACTGAAACCCGAGACTAAGGGCATGGATGGGAGTGATCTACTGCCCTTTGACAAAATATACACAGTATATTTTGTCAGAGTAGAATAAAATAGGGTTGTTATCTTCAAGATTACCCTGGTAAATTAGGGAATTAGCAGCATTCAACAAATTATGGAAAAATACATTTGTCATTCAATTGAATATGAATGGGCAGCCAAACAGGGCAAATTAGCCTGAAGACATGCACACACACACACACACACGCACGCACGCGCGCGTACACACACACACACACACACACACACACACACACACACACACACACACACACACACACACACACACACACACACACACACACACACACACACACACACACACACAAACATACAGGCTCATATTTTAAGGTTGAATGCCACCGTTTCTTCAATAAAATACATTCAAGTAGACTTAAAATGTTTCTTTCCTGTGCTGCTCCCATTTAATTTAATTTAAATTGAATGCCTAATCCGATTATAATAATGGCTATAGTTTCAGCAGTGATATACGGGGTATTTTTGAATCAGGATCACATGTCCCTTTCGTAGTTAATTCGTTTTTGACCCAGTGACAAGTTTCCGTCATATAACCGGTATATAATAAGACTCCGCTTTAACCACCAAAATAATACGAGAGGCGGAACCAAAGCGTGAGAGTCCACAGTTTCTTGCCGGTTGATATTGTGTGCCGAACAATAATAATGCATTTTTTAAGCATTGTGGCACACCGTTTAGTACATGAGAGTTCAGTTCATAGCTGCCCATTAATTAATAACTAGGCTAATTACAAATCATTGAATTTAAGTGCTTGATAAGTGAAAGTAAATATAGTTGTTTTACCTTTGCCAATATGTTTACAAAGGCATTTCGTGTCAAATCCAACACAGTAATCAAAGGATCAGACAGGTTAGTATTTATAGCGTCAGATTATATT
This sequence comes from Gadus macrocephalus, assembly GCF_031168955.1. Taxonomy (NCBI): domain Eukaryota; kingdom Metazoa; phylum Chordata; class Actinopteri; order Gadiformes; family Gadidae; genus Gadus; species Gadus macrocephalus. The sequence continues at coordinate 13,124,243 of NC_082382.1, forward strand.
TTTTTAAATTCAAAATATCTAACGTACTCAATATTTATTTAAATTGATATGGTATTCAATATCATGTCAATTATCTAAATATCGAGATATCTTTCTCTTCATTATTTTCTTTGTCATTCCTCCCCATCCTCTCTAGGAGAAAGCTTAAAGTCGATGTATCAACTGCCTTTCCCTTGTTGTCGGAGTCAGAGTTGTCGGAAGTTGTCCCAAACAAAGAAGAAATTAATGTAGTTAAGGTTTATGCTCACAAGGGAGATGCAATTACTCTCTATGTTCTTCATAAAAATCCATTGTTCTTTGAACTTGAAAAACGACTCTATCCCACAGGTAAAACACTGATTGAACTATGATTGTTCGAATTAATGAAAACTAAAGCAATGTGTCGCCAACAGCATAACATCTTGAAATGTTTTATGTATATTTTAGTGTATATGCTTTGGCAATACCCAAATGTTTTGCCATCATTTGCAACATGGGCACCTGTGATTCAAAAGATAGCTGGAGGTGCAGGTAAGTCTTTCAATTGTAACGACTTTCAAAAAGAATGAATACAGTGCAATCACAGCAATATGAACACAATGGCTGTGGGCCATCTATTCTTATCCGTAGATCTGATGCTACCTGGAGTGGTAGTACCTTCCTGTGGCCTACCTGAAGTACGACAGGGCGAGTGCTGTGTTGTTAAAGTGGTAGGCAATGAGTAAGTCCACACACCCTCACACATATTCAGTCCGTCATCACACTTAAGTCCCATTGACTCTTCCATCGCATGGAACATCCTTGTTACCAGGGCACCGATGGCTGTGGGCATTGCTGCCATGTCCACTGCAGAGATGTGCAGTGCAGGCATGAAAGGAAGAGGCGTGTCTGTCCTTCACACATTCATGGATAACTTGTGGTAAGAACTTGTGAATAGAATAGTTTCAAAGTAAATACAAAATATCTGAAGCATGTGGCATATCTCTCTCTGTTCAGGGCTTATGGAGATAAATCGTGCCCTGCTTTGATCTCGGATGCTGAAACGACTGGAGGTGAAGTCTTGAACAGAGACGAGAATAATGAGGAAGGAGAGGGTGGTGAGGAGCAAGAGACAAATGTGGGAGAGTTATCTGATTGTCCTAATGGGCAAGGGGTTGACCAGGAGACAGAGAAGGCCTGCGCTGAAGTGGAAGGACTCAGACTGACCAAGTGTGAGAGCGAGAACAAGAACGAAGAGGAAGAAGAGGTTAACCTAGATGAGCAGATATCTCCTCAAGGTAAAGGTACACATTTGCATCTTGAACCTGCACATGACGCACACAGCATCACGTCTTGAATGAGAATTGCATTGACATATTTAATAGAAAAGTGTCACATTTTATATATGCAATATAACAGACACTGAGTATTTGTATTATTATGATCGTTATTATGATAGGAGGGGACGTTTTATAAATATTTATATGCATGACCCTCTATGTATGATTCATCGTGTTACCCCATAAAAGAACGAATGGCTTTCCCTCTCTCCTCTCCAAATGCATTGACCACGTTAACCACTTCCACAGACGAGATGGACGCCCTGCTGCTGCAGTGTTTCCTGCACGCCCTCAAGAGCAAGGTGAAGAAGTCCGAGCTCCCCCTGCTGACCAGCTCCTTCCTCCGTAACCACATGTTCCCCTGCTGGTATGGCTCGGAGAACGACGTTCACCTTAACCATAGCGGCAACGCCGCACCGAATATTTGTTGTTTATTTTATTTTTTTGTGTTTGTTGCAGTCCAAGCGGCAAACAATTGGACATCAAGAAATCCAGCTACAAAAAGGTTCAGTAGGCGTTCAGAAAGGACTCCTCTTTGAAATGCAGGATGGTTTATTTAAACGCTTTGTAATAAAGGCCATCGTATATGACCGCGTGTGTGCACATTTGGTTTGCAGTTGTCAAAGTTCCTGCAGACCATGCAGCAGCAGCATCGGGTGGTGCGCGTGAAGGAGCTGACCAAAGGAGTCGAGAGCCTGGTGGAAGTGGACTGGAAGAACCCAGTGTGAGCAAAGCCCCCTAAGATCTCTCCAACAATATATCACCGTTTGGTTTCACGCCCATAACCTTCTTGGCCTTGTCTTAAGTGTGACTGCTTCACATGCTTTGAGCTTTGTCCTGTTGATTTTGTTGATGCGGCCGTGGTTTATAGTCTACGCTCCTTCCGGGCCCCTGCCGAGCCCCATGTGGAGGAGGACCCTGTGCAGATGACAGAGGATGGCGAGAAGACTTACCATCCCCCTGAGATCACTATTCTGTACTCTGTGTCGGCACGCGTGGAGCCGCTGTTTCGAGAGGCCAACAAGAGGTGTGTTGGGCTTTTGGGTCCTCTGACCTCATCTAGAGCCATGCCATAGCCGTGTAATCGCAATTCTATTCTGTAGTGTCTTGTGAAAACATTGTGTTGGCCAAATCTTTGTACACACGCTTGAATTATTGAACATCATATCATGAAATAATTCTTGCATTGGGCCTCAGCTGTTAGAATGTCATATTCTCTGGACGGGCTTTTTATTTTCTGATTTGTGTGCGATATATTGTGCCTTGCTATCAAACAATGTTTAAATAAATCTCTGCTTTTTTTCTCCCAGGAAAGGAACGGTTCTCCAGCCAGGTGAAGTTAGGACTATAATAACAGAGTATGTCAAAGCGAACGAGCTGGTGGATGAAAATAACAAAAAGTAAGAGGTTGTTAATACATATATATTTTGGATCTTTATTTGAGGAAAGTCCAGGTGCAGAAATGTATGTTTGTGTATATTTTACCCCTTCCAGTTATGTCCACATAAACCCTATTTTATGTGACTGTCTGTTGGAGAAGTCTGAGTACCACGAGGTCAGCATTCTGAAGTGGGACGATCTCTTTAGCAGGTAAGACAAATTATAACAACGCTAACTCTTTCTCAAGAAAGCAGACATGAAAGATAGGGCTGTGCCATTAATCAAAATTTGATTTAAATTATGAGTTTTGACGATTTATGATTATGAAACGATTATGAAAACGATTATGAAAACAAGATAATTAAGATAAAACGATTATTGTGCCGCATTCCATTTCGCAAGAATGACTTGTGTAGGTTATAAATCCTGTGCACAGCTTTCCTTTTAAAGCAGTGGGGTATCGACCCTATTTCAAGCCCACACTCACTCACTCTCAATCATGTTAAGTTTGGCTCGAGCAAAGAAAAGTCATGTTTCCACTCAAATTACAGAAAAATCGCGTCTATTATCATCAGTTACGACGCGAAAATGCTGAATTTTCTGATAAGATACGGCAGTGAAATAGACCCTGAACCTAATATAGCAAGTGAATATGAGCCATACTTTCATCAAAATATCCCTTCGAAATTTCAGATTTAGAAGATTCAATTATTATGGAGATGGCTTTTTAATCCAAATGTATATTTGGAAACGAATGGTGCATACTTTAATGTATCAATGTTTTGGAGACGTTGGTTTATGAGGTTATCTCCCTGGTCGATAACTAAAAGTAGGCTCGTTCAGAGGAAGACAGTATCCAAAACAAAACTGTTGCCATACAACTGCACACAATGCTTGTAATCAAAAGCAGCCTGTATTTAGGTCCTGAACTGAAAGTGAACATTGGCTATCAAGATGAATGATCAACACATATAACAGAAAGTGATAATTAGATTAATGTAGTTAGTGAACGACTATAGATGCAATAAGAGAACTGTAAAAGAAAATGCAGAACGCAACCATAAAGAGATGTTCAGCAGTGCAAGCCCCACCCCTAAAGTTCCTGTACTTTTGGAGAAGTAGTACCCCCGGGCAGGGACCTTTTGAGGGCTAAACTAATGTCCCCACAACTTAATTCAGACGTGGTGTAGTGTGGAAACATATTTTATCTTATTTATTTTGGTTTAATTTATTTATTAGGTTTATTTATTAACCCCTATGTTTATTTATTTTGGGTAGGTTGTTAAAGTGCACTACAACATAGTTGATCGTATTTATTTTTATTGTATTTGTTTGTATTTTATTTGTTATGCTATTTAAATGAATATATTATTTATTGGTCTCATCATTATTTTACCTTTTTTTAAATTAGTTCAATTGAATCATATTTAAACTTCAAGGAAAGGAACTGTAAAAAATAAAAATTTAAATAAAATAAAATAAAGAAATCAAAAATAAAAATATATATAAATATAATATAGTGATTAACGGGGTCCGAGCAAAATTAAAAGTCAAGAACAAACGAATGGAAGATACATAAATATAACATATAATTGTCATTTTTTAGGAAAGATGTTCCACTTATAAACCTGAACTGCAGCCTCATTCACATTGTCAAAATGTCTATTGATAAGCAAACAACATCCAGAAAACTCAAAGCACACATTTCTCTAGTGAATTTAGGGCTTTCTTCAAAGCATATACCTGAGAAATCTTTGAAATTCTGGGGAAATTAAACATTTGTGGACAAGAACATTAACGGAAGAAATATAAATATGACAGAGTTAATTATGAAGGAATAATGGTTAATGAAGAAATTCCCCTTAATGCCATACTGTGTCTTGGCACTGTTAATGGTATCCACCTAATGATAGCCGTATGGTAGCTAAACAATAACAAAATGGTCATATAGGCAAAATGGGTTGATACTGTGGACATTGGCTTTTCTATAAAATTGTGGGAAAAGTAAATATTTTTAGAGCAGAAGACCAGGGTGAAAAAGATGCATCTGATTTTAGAGATTAATATGATGAAAGAATTTTGAGTCCAGGTCAATCTCGTAAGGAGAAATGAGGCTAGTTCATATTTTTTTTCAAATAGCACCACCTTTAGGTGCAGTACCACAATTTGGGTTTATGGGTAGTGGGGGGTATTGGTATCCACCTAATAATAGTCGTATGTTTGTTTATACAATAATAAAATGGTCATATAAGAAAAATGGGCTAACTGCTCGAACTTTTTTGGCCAATATTTCTCAAATGGAACTAAATAAAACAATTTCTGCGATTTTGGTGTATTTTTGACTATTTTTGTAGCCTGTGAATCTTTTTATCATGTTTAGCTTTAATATGAAATTGTGGGAAAAGTAAACATTTTTAGGGCATAAGACCCTAAGGGTTTCATGATGCATCTGATTCTAGAGATTAATATTCTGAAAGAACTTTGAATCCATGTCAATCTGGTGAGGAGAAATAAGCCTAATTCATCATTTTTTTTACAATAGCGCCACCTTTGGGTGCAGTACCACACATTTGGGTTTCTAGGTAGTGGGGGTTATTGGTAACCATGCCTGACAATTTCAAGAGTTTTCGATTTACGGTATAGGATGCAGTATGACTTTTACAGAATTTGAGAAAAAAAAAAAAACGTTACAGAAACAATAGGGGACCAAGCATCTTCGCTGCTCGGACCCCTAAATATGATGTTTCCAAGTCAAGTCCAATCTCGATATTGACAAATAATCGTGATTATGATTTTTGCCCTAGTGCAAAAAAGTTCGATATGCAAGGTTATGAACCAACAGAACCACTTATTTGTTCACAGGACACTGAGCAAAATGCAGGAGTGCTCCCAGTTTGTAATTGCCGGTCAGCAACCTATTATGAAGAAAGGCCACATTGAGCCCATCGACATAACCGTAGCCTCTCGGGGCTCTAACAAGAAGGTGGGAGTGCGCCAATGTTTAACTGTTAATTCTCACTTGTTTATAGTGTTCCTTGATGACGTTTTTCTGAATTACCCTGTAGGTAACGCTCATTAAGAACCTGGAGATGTATGGGTTGGACCCCATAGACGTATCAGCTGCCCTGCAGCATAGAGTCCAGGCCAGCGCTGTGCTGCATCCGGTTCCTGGGACTAAGGACAAGGTTCTGGTTCAGATCCAAGGCAACCAGATTCAGCAAGTTGGCAATTTACTACTAGGTTTGGAATTTGTTTTTTCTTCATGGCACATAGATTTTAAATGTTTACATAACGTGTTCCGACAAATTGCACATAATTGTCATTGGTTGGGTGATTTAATTTTTTCCAGATCGGTATCATATTCCTCGCAAGTACATCCAAGGCCTGGAAAAAGCTCAGAAAGGGAAGAAGAAATAACAGCATTTCATCATAACATACACCATATGTTATCTGTTTATCTGCTCACTGCTAAAGTAATAGCCACTAACCACCATCCATGCCATGAAGGTGCCATATAAATCTAATAAAAGGACTACATGTTGTTTTATTTCCTGGCCATGCATTGGCATTTAAGTCATAAAAACAGCTTATTTTGCGATGACGCCGGATAACAAGAAAGCTTTGAAGTGATTCAAATGTTTATGAATTTGATTTATTTCTACAGTGCACTTTTGATACCTATATCTTCTATAGTTTTTGTAATTCTAAAATATGTTTGTCAAAATATTGTTTTTACACATGCCAAAACAGGAGTAGAATACAAACTTCCAGGGTGAGAATCCCATATTTATATGTCGGTTAATAGTCTTAATTATACATATTGATTTACTGGTGTACCTTTAAACCACACACTGCGGGGAGAGTTAATTCATTTCTCAAAAAATCCTTCACGTTCCCCTTGTGAATGATCTTGGGGAATGCTTTTGTCTGAGATACCAGTGGTAGAAAGACCCAGAGTTGTACATCGGGCCAGATTACTTCTTCCTGAAGCACAGTCAAGCACATGACCTGCAGGTAACATCTGCTGTCTCCAGTGGTGTTTGTCCAACCGTGGTACGTTAGTTTTATTACAAAGGTGTGCGGCATCACTTTAAACAGATGCGTTCCTTTGTTCTCTAACACACATTTGACAGACGTACGGTGTAGTATGTAGGGTAGGCCTATAGCTAGAGTAGGCTACGTAGAGTGCAGTTGTGCTGTGATCTCCGTGGACCGTGACATAGGCCCCCCTCCATCCCAAATGGTTAGGGACAACCTGCAGTTTAGCCGAATCACTGGACAACATGGGTCAACTCAAACAGGAAATTAGATGGGAAGGAGGTCAAAGGCCGAAGAATATTCTGCAGCATGCTGCACCGCCAGATGTTTGCCTTCATGTGTCTGATGGGATGAGGAATGTTGGTTTTGGCACAAGAAGCGCCTAGTAGTCCTTTTGTAACCCAAATTGGTATCTAGTAACTAGGCATATCATAATTTGGTTCAAGTTGTTTCACATTTCGTACAGTATAATAATTAAGATCCCTATTCAAACTGGCCGACAGATGGCACTGTTAGTGGTCTTATCCCTACATGCGGCCAATTGGGAAGTAGGCCGAATAAGCAGGGAAATCATTTTCCACTTATTGGCTGTACATGAAACTGTTCATATGTTTTTATGTAGACGGTACCTTATCAGATCTACCTACAGCTGTTAATAGGATAACCTCGGATTCAACCAAACGCATGCTGACTGATATTTATTGGTCACCACGGCCACCGATGAGATCACCTCGCCATGGTACGTCGGGCGAACACCACAAACGTGAGGGCGCCGCCGGACACCACACGCAACATAGTTTTAGGCTACTAGCGGAATCTAGAGTCTAGATATGTCATTGCTTACGTTTTATGACGGGTAGAAATCCGTATTTGCCATCTAAACTAAGCTGCTAATGACGTAAAAGCTGTCTGGAACTTTTCCAATATAGAATAAATAGCCCTAACACAATTTTTTATGAATAGTTAAACAGTATGTAATCCCCCCGTCTCTTAAACACTCGATGACAGGTCATTATTAATTATTTTAATCAAACCATGACGTGCCAGTGATCTGTTCAGCGGCTACGTAACCGTCAGCCCGCTGAGAGGATTGTGCAGAAGTAAGCTATTACAAAAAAATAAACGGAAACATCCAACAACCAGTTTGATTAGAGCTGCAAAATGCACTCATGAAGATGATGGCATATTGGGTCCCAATTAATTCTGCTACTAAACACCTATTCACATCAATTCCAGGATCATTTATAAATATTTAATAACATATCTAATATTGATAGGCTATATAATGCTGTGGTTCTGAATGCATCATATCTAGCTTTCTTTTTTCTTTTTTTTTGCAGCGTTTCTCTGTCGAACCCAAAGTTTGCAAGCCCGCACACAATAATCTTGTGAAATTCGTGCTTCAGCCAATCAATATACCGATGAAGATGTACTGCGTCTTCTGCGGCCAGAACATTTAAAATGAAACAATTCACTGAGGTCTTGCTAGAACTTAAGCCGTTTTCTAAATCAAATGCAGGAATTTGTTGTCAAAATGAACCACATGTTGGTCCGTGTGAAATGAAACTGACTTTAATGAAAGCAACAGAGCTGTGACAAAGCGGTGTGTTCCGATAACATGTGGCTGTGTAGCACTCTTTTCCTTGTGCATAAGCTTTTAATTAGGAAAGGCTTCTTGGCTCTGATTCTCATCCTGTCTGTGATCTTTTTCAACCTCACGAGAAACCTCTTATATGTGTTAAATCGCATTCATTCTAATAACAATAGGTTCATAGGTTATTAATTGATTATCAGATTAATAACACCAGAGAGTGAGACTATTAGGCAGAACGTCGAGAGCCTCAACTCGCCCACTTGAGTATTGCCTTTTAATGAGAACAATCACTTGTATATTAGGGTTAGCGGTTTTACAATTACAGTGTGTTATTATGACATCTTCCCAAGGGTTATAAATGTCCTTTCTTCATATCTAGTCTGGACTGGAGCATTACATTTTCTCTGGATCCTTCATGAATAATCAAGCTTTGATTTGGCAAGACTATCTGTGTTGATTCTATGTAGGCTATTCTACTTAAAAATACCTGAAATTAAGAAAATTAGTCAAGCCAATATATCTAAATTGCCCCTTAGTGTACCCAGATGTCATGTCAGTGAAATCCTTAACCCAGCTGTACTTTGATTCCTCCTCTTATTTTGAGCATAGGCCTACTCTCTATTCCAGGGTTGGATATGCGTCTACAAAAGCAGTAGTTTTTGTGTGTCTATGTATATATAGTGGTAAGATAACAGTATGTATATTATCAGCTTATCAGTAGGGGGATGGAAATCGGGCCTAAGAGAACCATGCAGCTATCATCAGATATACCTGAGAAACGTTTCCTCGTCATTGCTGAATAATTCAATGCTATGATGAAACTAATGTTTTAACAAAAAGAAGGGCGTATGTTGGGGTGCTGGCAGGATGGGAAGACCGCTGGAGCCTATGGGTTAAGAACTAAAGCCGCTTGGCCCGGATGAAAATGGCTCCAACAGGCGCTCTGCCTATCCAGCGTCTGGCAGTGAGCCAACTCCCTCTCTCTCTGACGGAGCCCAAGGGACTAAATCAGGACACACCTCCCCAACTAGAACATGATCCGTTCCAGTGTAACCCTGGGTTTCTCAGACCTAATGCATTGAGTTCAATCAAACCTTGATATTTGGAGGATTCCAGTCATGCAAAATCCTATTCTTACCTAAACATCCATTAGGGTTTTATGTTTTTATTTTGGCAATGTAAGCTTTGTCATTGGGCAGCGACACAGTGCTGCTGTGGATTAGCTTCAACCCCCGTATTAGACCACAGCGCATTAGATGGTCTGCATGTTGCACAAATGGTAAGCCATGAACACCAGCTCTCCTCCATGTGGATTTCCAAGATCCATATAACGGATGATAATAACTATTCCACTTGGCTGACGGCACGTTTTTTTTTACAGGTACCATTTCATTGTTAAGCATTATTTATTCCCTTTTTGAACTAACTGGTGCAAGTAAGTTATTGCTACTTATATTTTATTTTTGTATGATTTATATAGCCCCTGTTGCTGAGAAAGCTTTCAGTATTAGTCAATAAAAAAATGAAAATGCTGCAGCAACCGGGGGTTCGATTCCTCCCCGTGGTCCTTTGCTGCATGTCTTCCCCTCTCTCTCCCACCTTCCTGTCTTCTTCTGAGTTCTGTATTAAGCAAAACGCAGTTGACATTTGGTACATCCAACTCTTGTATGCATGTATGACCTGTTTAACAAGGTTCACTCAGGGTGGAATCCATACGGCGATCGTCCCGTCCTTTATTTCTTCATACATGTGTTGTGAACGTGTGAATTCAAGTTGAATATCCTGGCCATTTATTCCCTTGATGTAATGTTCAGACCCCTCCAGCACCAGGGCTCTGATCCGCTGGCTTACAAGCCAGTTCCCCCTATTAATAGTGATACCGTCAACATCTAATTTCAGAAATCCTTCTAAATAATAAACAAATTAAAAATAAATATAACTTTTTAGCTCATGGGTAAAACACATAATGAATAGCGGCTGAGAAGCTGTCAGGCACAACCACTATACTGCCGTTCAGCCCGGCATGAGCTCACCCGCCACAAGGGCCTCGTGTTTTCTGGTATTTTTATATAAACTTCAACGTCACAAGTGCAGCCCGCAGCCCCTGCTGGAGGTAATGGCCTGTGTATACACGAGAGCACAAAAGAGAAGGGGACCCACGCCGAGAAGTTGACAGAGGAACAATGGGCAGTAATGAAATGGTATCTCTCTCCCCCCGTCTTCCATCTGAGATGAACATCAGAGGATAAATGGCTCTAGGAACACATCACTTTGCTATTGGATGTGCCTCCTCTGTTGCTAACCCCTCTTCTCATCCATCCATATCTCATGAAGAATTGGTGGATGATTAAAAACGTGTGTGAGTGAGTGAGCTACAGGGAGAGAGAGAGAGCAGTAGAGAGAGAGAGATTGACAGACAGAGGGCAGTGGATAGAGAGAGATAATGCCTCCTGAATGCAGGATGAGAACACACCCGGCGGGCTTAGAGCGAGCGGAGGGGGCTGAGAGCGAGCCAGTGACAGCGTGGTCCTGGGCGCAGCATCGCCAACTCCTCAACGGCAGCATCTCACTCGCCCCGTGCCCCTGACGAAGAGAGATAGACAACAAGAGAGCGAGAGAGACACACACACACACTTCACACCTGGAAGAGCAGAGAAGGAGAGAGACCAAGAGGCAAATATTCTCTCTCTCCCCCTCTGTCTCACACTTTCTCTCTCATTTCTGCCCCTTGGTCTTTAGAAGAAAGAAGAAGGGGAAGAAAAAGTTACCTGAAATAGAGACAAGGTGCATATTTGTTCAAAGAGCGTCCTGCCCAGGGGTGTGCCTGGGCCGCAGCTCTCACACAGCTGGCAGTGAGCTTGGACCTCCAGGGGGCTCTCTGCTTCCCACAGCCTGAGAAAGAGGAGGAGGAGAGGGAGAGAGGATGCTCAACAACCTGACGGACTGTGAGGAAGGAGAGGGGGGACCCAACAGCCAGGGTGAGTGACGAAAGCAGTCAACTGTGTGTGTGTGTGTGTGTGTGTGTGTTGGTCATGTATGCTTAAAATATGTTTCAAGGAGAGGATTCATACATTTCAACGATGTGCAGAGAAATACGTTTTCTTGTATACATTTTTATTTTACTTTAGGTTTTTTGTTTTGTCCATGGGAAATCAACTGTCGACTTTCAACTTTCAGGCTGAAGGCTAATGGGACAAATGCATGTAAACGGTCCATGCACTTGCCCATATTTATAGGTTCATGCACAAACCCACATTTTGCAGTAGAACACCTGCAACAAGGCACAGCCATGTTGAGTCGTGTTTAGCCCACAGCCGTAGTCCTCGATGCTCATATCAACAATGTAGCCAGATGATACACTTGCTCGTGGCACATGGTATAAGCAATATGTGTGTGTTTACTTGTTTCTGTGTGCTGTGTCTAATTCGTTCAATGAACTACAATGGACCCTTTCACTGGTTGTCAATGGTAGAGTAAAGTAAGATCCTGTTCGTTAATTTTTTTTTAGCTATGGTCTGTCACACCACCAGCATAATCAATGTATATTTACTTGACTAGTTGTGACTAGTGTCTATACTTCACTGCCATACCTAAATTGAACTGATCCATAATAACAGTTATGGGATACACATGTGTTTATGCTACTGTGAAAAGGCTTCTTACAATTGTGAATGAAGGCCTGGCGGTGAGTCTGGAGAGCCTTACCTTTGACTCTCAAGAAGTTATTCATGGCCATCCATTCAAGGCACATTATGCCTCGCTCTACATCCCCCATTCACTACAATTCTAGCCTTGTTTACCTTGCATGTGTGTGAGTGTGTGTGTTTGTGTGTGTGTGTGTGTGTGTGTGTGTGTGTGTGTGTGTGTGTGTGTGTGTGTGTGTGTGTGTGTGTGAGAGGGGGAATGAATATGTGTTCATCCTGTGCGATATGTATTATGTGATGGACAGATGACTTTAAACCTTTACTGCCAGACTTGGCTTTTCTCCTAAAACCCGATTGTTCCAGAAGCTTAACATCTCATAGAAAATGGGATTACAAACTGGGAATAAAATCGACATCTCCCTACTTTCATTCTGCAAGGGCAGTTCTCACTTCTGAAGGTTAGCTGTAGCGAAAGACTGGAGTTGTCCACAAGGCGAGGCCCAACTATGGCCAAACCTAGCGAGCTAGTCATATGTTTTGGGGGAGTGGAATTTGGAGGGAGACATGAGGGAGGAGAGTTGGGATGTTTTTGGAAAATCGAGCTAACTCAGGCTGGTTCCCAAGGGGGCCTACCCCAGCTTTAAGTAGGAGCCAGGATGGATTTATTTAAGGCATTGGGTAGTGAACCCCGTGTTTATGTTATCTGCAGTGAATGTTTATGTTTTTCATTTTTTATGGTGTGAAGAAGTCACACTTCTTTGATTAATAATAAATATTATTAATCAATACAAAGCGTGATCTCCAACATAGATGACAGAATGCGTTGTCCAAAACCAACCTATACATTTTAGCCCATACTGATTGTTCGAGAAAACAGCAATATGTCATGTATGTCAAGGTTCAGGACAATCGTATATATTCTCATTGGAAAAAGCCTCATTTTAAGATTGTTAAATACATTTAGTTTAACAGGATAATCAGGAAAATGAATACCATTGTTAAATCTTTTTCTTTTTAATAAAAACGTAGATTTTCGAGTAACCCACTGGTGAATTATTTTCTTCTTCAACTTTGGGACCGACTAGGACAACGTTTTTGTGGTGCAAACCTGAAGTTCATGTCTGATTTGCGTCTGCCGAAAAACACATTCCATGGTTCATTTTGTTACCATTTGATGTACAAGATAATCAGGTGTTAGTGCATCAATAAAGTAAAAGGAGGACGAATATGATTTTCAAAAGACTATTAAAATGCACTACATGTGGGGTCGTAGACCTACAGGAAGTGATGCACACTCACTATTCACGGGGGCACAGAATGACTTGGGAGTAAGATAAAGACGAGGTAGTCTCTTTTATATGAATCAGGGCAATAAGGTTTGCTAAAATAGTAGATCATATACTATACATCTAGCCCTACAGGAAGTTGTGTAATTATTAGGTGGCCTAGGGGTCAAGGAACCTTGGAGTGAGCAAGAGACCTGGGGACTCTCTTTGTTGAAAGAGGGCCTCAGAGAAAAGTAAGATCATACATTTGGGGGCACTAGCCCTTGAGGAAGGAACTACAAAAGCCTCCAAAAATGCTCCGTCTTGTGACCTCTCAAGCCACGGCCTACTATGAGATTTTGAGCAAGAATCCCTCCGCCACCTACAGTTTACCAATCCACAGCTATATCTGATAATCAGACCTTTATCTCAAAAATAAAAAAATATGAGCGAAATGCACAGGAACCTTTCAATATCTCATAAGGTCATAACGTGATGCGGGCCCCTTTTGACCATGTATATGAAAAACGTGTCCATAGGCCAGCAGTCTTCACACGCCTTAAGACAGGTTTATTACTGAGGCCCAGTATGCATGTTTTACATATTTTTCAAGGCCCGTTGGGGGGGGGGGGGGGGGGGGGTATAGGTCATTCCCCTTTTGGTGCCCTTTCAAGATGTGCAGAGGTGCCAAAATCCATACACATGTTCCCCTGGGTCCCAGGAAATATCCGGGAATTGTATTTCTAGTGCTTGCAGAAAAATGGTTTGACGAAGCCTCTATGGAGTGTGGCCTGCGAGACCCTATCAATCAGAATGTTGTGCAAAAGGCAGTTTTGGAGATGGAGGGACCTACTGCCCAGAGACTTGACAACCTTGATCCAGGGCCTGGCTGACCCCCACACTGAACCGTGGCCCTTAGGGTGGGGTTATTCCGCTGTGAACGGCCCCCATTTAGCAGAGACTCTAGGTTTAAAGAGCGATGCCACGGCACACCCTGGTTGATGGGTCCAATGGCCCAGTTCCTATTTTATTGATGCATTCAGCTTCAACAACATTCATTTGTCAGGATTAACCTGATGAAGAAAGCTTTGGAGTGGATTTCCAGGAAGAACCAAAGCAAACCTAAACTTCCAGGTGGCCCCACAAAAACACATTGAACTAGTCCAAAGCAAAGAGAAGAATAAAGGGCATCCAAGTGTCACTCGAAAATCTAAGCGTTCATTGGAAGAACATTATCCATCAGCGATATTCATGTTTATCATTAATCATTGTCAAAATTATCTCAGGGGAGGCAAAGCGAACATGAACTTCCATTGTATCCTTCTAATCCCTCCCAAAGAAGTATAGATGTCATCACTAGGAATGTTTCCATTTTGTATATATATAAAATGGTACTGAACACAATCGCTCAGCTGACGCAAAAACATTTATTCAAACTACATGAAAGCTGCATCAACATGAATCACCATGACAACGATAGGCATTCCTGACTCGCGCATGCACCACCAGATGTGTGGCAACAAAGTAACAAGTCTAAACTTAATCAAGCATTCCCTCATCTCCGAGAAGTTCTCAACCGCAGATGTTTTATACATTTATGTTTAGATTCCGAGGCCCGGACCTTGGTGACCTTATAGCTGGCTACGAGCTTGCATACGTGATGTATTGCTGTTTCCTCTGTCGTTCTAGACGACGCATACAAACCACCTATTCTGTTGTTTTGTTGTTTAGTTCCCAAACAACTAAACACAGCATGAACTGATAATGAACAACGTATTAAGTTCAGTTTATGTTTTGATTGGAAAGTCCGGGCTGATGTTTTGATGGCCATTTGCCAAGCAATAAAAAATAAAGCACTGAATCAAATCAATGAATCAGAACTACTCTGATGAAATTTGGAATAAATAAACATAGGATTTCACATTCTTGTTGTTACATCAGAAACGATCAAAGTCCTCTCACCTCCGGCAAAATAAAGCTAGCCAATGATCTTCCACTTCAAATTCACTCTGTTCCCACAACTCAGCTGAATGAACTAAAGCAAGCTCATTGTTTGCATAAATTAAATTAAACAATGCCACCGCAGAGTAAACATTACATCACGTAAATTTAAATTAAACTAAATTAAGTAATTACGTAATCATTTGTTGTCCTCCAGGGTGTTTAGAGTATGGGGTACACGCCGTTCCAGTAGAGTCTAGGAACACACTTTCACTGCACGTGAAAATATAAAGACGTCAATCCAATCAGCGTCGTCCCAAGTTCTGTAAATTAGAGCTTGTTTGTTCACCTCATCACTGCCCCGTTGATAGTTCACTTCTTTCACTGGGATACCTGCCATTGGATGAATAATGCATTTGTTATGTACATAAGTTCTTTAAAATGGAACTAATATGTTTTTTTTGTTACGTTAAATTATGAAGATCCAACTCCAAACAAGGTGCGGACTCAGTGTGAAGCAATTCCAATATTAGAAATAAATGTGCAAAATTAAAAAGTACTATTTGATATTTGTTCGTAGGTTTTTGCATTTCCTGCACACCAGTAATACAGCGCCCAAGGCTCTACAACTGATTTCAGCATCACAGTTATAGTAGTGAGTTATAGTACAGAAAATATAAGCTTCTCTGTTGTAAATGTAGTCGTTAATGAAAGCACCTCTCATCATTGTTTTCTCATTCTAAAACATCTGCGCTTTCTAAATAGTCATTAGCTAATGTTACCCCCTGTGAAAAACCTATTTTCCATCCGCACATTTAATTTGCCTAATTACTTAATACCACAAACATCTTCATCGTGGTACAACCACAGCAGCCATTTTGTATAAATTCCGCCCAATCAGACTGCCGGCATGTGTTTGAAGTTGTGGGGGCCGGTGTCGGTGGGGCTGGTGTTGTTGGCGGCAGATGCTGCTAGCTTCCTGCCTGTCCTTGTGTTTTTGGAGTAGTAGGTCACAGCTACACTGGGGGCAGATGGCTCTGGACCAGGCCATAGAGGGCATTTGGACTGGGAGAGATTAATGCTGCGCTGATGGGCCATGTTCACACATTCACACTCACTCGTTGACATAATAAATTATAAAATAAATATTTATTTATTTTTAATCGTTATCTTAAAGTGTAATAAAGTAAACAATTATGTAAAATAAAAGTCATATCATCACATCTTGTGTGCCAGTAAAAACTGCTTTTGCTAAAATATTTTAGCTGCTCAGTTCAAAGTAGGTCTACCTTCCACTGCTTTAATAGTAATGCAGGAACTGATTTGTGTCCTCTGCATGGCCCTTGAGAGACCCCCCTCTGACCAATGGCTGCTCGATGTTATTCATCAACCATGATGAAGGGCTGTTCAATCCCAGGATAACCATTTTTCCTGTTTTATACAACTCCTTAAGGGACAACGTTATTGGATGAAAGCAACTCTTGTCTGTCTGCCCTTTAACCCCCCAGACTCCCTGTGTCTCCATCAACCCTAATCTCTTCGCCAGCTGTTGTTGCTTCCAGGTGTGCTCGATTCTGAAGCAATTTGCTTGATTCAACAGAGGAACAGAGGGGAGGAATCGCTAGGGCATAGCCCTTTCCACCTTTTTACGGTTTCATTTTTATGATGACATGTGGTTTGGTTTCAGGGAAATGTGTTTCTAATAAAAACCCAAATCTACTGGTGTACCGCTGACCGATATGCCAACCAGACTTCTGCTGGGGCTATAGACACAACGCCCTTATAGGCCTGATTCATTATGTTTTACTACCACTACTACAATATACGTATCCTTGCTTAATTCATGACTTCACTCACAAACTCACTCAAGCATGTTGTTATGTTTTGCTTCTGTGCGGAGCTGTCAGTCCTAGTACAAAACGAGCAGTGTTTATGTAACTTGTGTAGAGCGACTGAGATTATGTCATCGCAGACGAACACATGCATTATATAATATAAGGCAAAGCTTTTAATATCATAAAGGGGTTTTAATATTAAAGGCTTGCTAGTAATTTCTCTGAAGTTCTCTGATTTACGGCTTTGCTCTGTTGTGATGCATTGTGATGAGAAAAAATCTCGAAACAACTTCGACATGACCTCGCTGCATAATCCATACCCAAAACAATAACGGGCATTTATAGAAAGAGGATAATGTTTCAAATACAAAGATTAAACGACATCAAATATGAACCACATGGCAGCACAGCGCTCTCAGCTACAATCAAACAAGCAGGGTTTGGAGTGTGAGAGTTCTGAGGCACTAGAGGGCCCATGATGTGTGGAGACTTGATGTTGATACTGTTTGTACCTATATCATTATTGCATCGTTCACATGCTGATCCTAAGTTGTAGCCTCACATCTATTATACGCAAATGCGTATAATAGTCTCAAACCTTTCGGTTATTTTTCAATTTCCAAGGGCCGTTATCAACAGGCGCAGAACAAAATGCAGCTGGCAGCAATTGGATAGACCTAGAACCAATCAGAGCAACGGTACACGTGACGTAGGGATAAGGGGTCAGTTGTTAAATTAAACTGATCAAATCCTCTCCATGTCAAAGCATGGGCTAAAGCCCCCCACACACCACGGCTACAGAGCACAAACAGAAGCTGAACTTTCTTCCGTTCTTCATCACACAGGGGGAATATTCAATTCCATGTGAACTCAATCAAGGCCATTTCAATTGACTATCTGAAAAATAAATTTGCTTAAAAAATGGCAGACAGAGGCGGCATTAAATAGACCCCATGCTCCAGCTACACCTGTGGTGTGGGAGTGCTCATTGATTAACATCGGAATGCTATGAAAGTGGACACACTTTACGCTTGCGCCCTCAGATGCGCCCTTCGCTTTAGCTTTGGTGTGTTCAGCTACTTTTCCCAGGAGGACAAGTAGCTAAGTAAATAGAGCACACTCTATATATGCTTATCCTTCTATCTTAACTCAATCGTCTTGTTCTCTTTCACCCCAGTTGTCTGAGATTTGAGATGATTCAATCCCTGCTTCCTCATCTCTTCTCCTCTATTAGACAGCGCTCAGTTGTCTCTTATATTTAGCTATTTTATAACGTTGTAGTATGAAAGGAAATGATCACTTCAAAGAAGGAATAATAAGACTATGACATTTATAACTTGTTTTGTTCTTTCTTCTCAAGTTCACAAGTTTCATAGTGCGGACGCTCTATTTGCTGGGACCATCTCTTTAATTAGTTGTGGCTGTCATAAGCGTGGCTTGGTCGCGCTCCAGTGTGCTGTGATCAAAGCTGGATCAGTCGCTGGATTTGATCTTTCGTTTCCCTTTTCCCACTCAGAGCCGTGTTGACTCTTAACACGGGAATCATGTCTGCCATGCCCCCGGGGAGAGGTTTTTTGGGCGGCAGGACCTTGTTTGGTGGGATTTGCACAAAGACGCAGACAGTGTCCCATTTCTTAAATGTTTCCTTCTCCACTCCCCTGGCGTTCTTCTCCACATGTGTGCAGCCTGGTGAGGTTGCCACCGTTAGATGTTCAACTTTAGACCAAGTTCAGATGGTGACGATGTTCTTTGGACTGAGGAAAAAGTCATGAATCCCTTGTAGTGTTTCATCAGTCTGTTTAGTTCTTGTGCCAAAGCACTCTTTGTAAAAATGTAGTCCATCTATAAACAGCTTAGCTAAGATTATATGACTGGGTTGGTTTCAGACCACCACCGCCCGAGGTTATTTGGGAGCATGTTCTTGACATATTTATTATGTCGTTTTGGTCCACATTATTTAGTGGTGCCAGACACAGTTGAGTTAACATGCTGATGACTCTCTCTCTTATGTGCCTTCACGTTTTAAACTTTTCCAGATTGGCCTGTGGCAGACAAAGATGGAGGATGTGATGATGTGAGCAGAGAAAGTACAGGGGTTCAAACTAATGTCTGTGATGCAATGCACTGCATAATATATATATATATATATATATACTGTATATATATATATATATATATATATATATATATATATATATATATACATATATATATATATATATATATATATATATATACTGTATATATATATATATATACATATATATACATACTTTTTTGTAATATTTGAAATGGGCAGAGGCTGCCTCATTTCCCTTCTGTACTGGTTTGCTTTATTACCAAAGCCTCAAAAAGAAGAACACTAATCTTTCATAACATGGCGCTTTGGGAGGAGCTGGATTAAGAAAAAAAACACAGGATTATTAAAAAATTACCAGATGCCATTTTAGTTTTAAATAGTTATAGTTTTAGCTGTACAATGACAAATAATATAAAATTCTGCCTTTACTTTTACACCTCTCTAGTTTGTTAGAAATGTAAAGTTTTGAAACATTCTGTATCCATTCTCAAATACATAAAACTTACAAAATAAATCCTATGTTTTTGACAGTCTCCACCAACCAGTGTATGAACGCTCTTTCTCTCACACACACAGTATACTCCAGAGGTGTTGACATTGACGTAGGTGTCTGGACAGGATGTTTTCCCTTGTCTTCTAAATCAAACGTTTCGTTAAGCAGTGCTGGCACCAGAGTTTGCTTTCGCAGTTGGCCAAGGAGGGTTCCAGAGAATGGGAAAACGATGCAATCGTTTTAGTACCATACTGCTCTGGATCAGAGATGAATTTTCCCACTATCACAAATTTGATGGTTGCTTTCAATAGAGACATTATCATTTTCCCTCACTCGCAACATGATTGGTCGAAATGCGAAAGAAAGTGGAACGTTGCGTTCATCCAGAACGGAGCTCCTCTGCCCTCAAACTCTAGCTGCTGAATATATGATTTGCAAGACTTTCTTTTTTTTTTCGTCTTTCCTGGCTCACATTTGTCTTTGCCGACCTCTCATTACCTGTCTTCGCTGTCCAAAAAAAGGATAGCATAGCTTTCAAAACGAGATGTGTTTCATCTCAGCTGGAAGGATGGCTGTTCACAGCGAGACACCCTCCTGAATGCCAAGTAGAGAGAAGATAAAGAGAACAAAAGACATGATGAATACATCTGTGGCCCAGACGAGAGCATTTAGGTGTATTAACCGTCAAACTTCTACTTAACCCCGGACTCACAAGTCTGCATGACCTCAAGAAGGATGGAAGACTGTAAGGACAAATATCTGCTAGAAGACAATACAAAAACCGGGGGAAGCCAAGGGTTCTTTGATCAGAGCACTAAATGAACAGAGCATGTTGATGAAACAAGCCCAGTCTGTTTTTGTGATCTCAAGTCCTACATCTCCAGGACGGATGGGAGTGCTACATGTGCTCTTCATCATCGGTCATGTGTGATTTATGCAGCGTTTTAGAGCCCATGTATTGATTTAATTAACATCATTCTCTCTGTCTGAGAACAGCCTTATTAAAGCATGAATTACAAATGCTGTGAGGAAGGAACAGCCGTGAAGTATTTGTCGAGATCATTAAACAACGGAATATAATCAGTAAAACATATTCAATGTAAAATATGGCAAACTGTTTTGTTTCATATTTGAGTGCATGTCCTCAAATGGAAATAAATGGTAATGGTAATGGCAATGACAATTATTAACCTGGTCTCCTCCAGCGCAGGGCTGACCTCAGTCGTTGTGGGCGGTGGAAGCGAGTTCTGTTGAGCTTTGGTTTGCCCACCATCCACCATCCAATAATGTTTTGGTGGTTCAGTGGCCTCCAGCAGCTGTAGGATAATCTCCCTGAGCCTGTCCTATTAAGCTTTTAAAAGCCAGTATAAACTGTCCATTTTGTAATAGCCCTGACACGTCAAGGGTACAATCTGCCCCAAACGGCCCGCCCCTTGCTTTATCTGTGTTGTTTGGACCAAGTCACAGCCAGGCCTTTGCTGTGCTGCTGTAGCCGTGGGGAGGGTTGATCTGGATGCGTGTACCTATTCTTTACAATGCTATTAAGCGGCTAACCAGTGTTATCCTCATGTCCCGACGTTGATCCTGAGCCCTGATCCTCCGTGCCTGTGTCTGCTCCACTGCACATTCCTGCTCATCTGCTCACCGAGACCCAACAGATCAGACTTCTCCTATCTTCCTGTGATCGTGCCTGTGTGTGCGTGTGCCTGTGTGTGCGTGTGCCTGTGTGTATGTGTTGGTGTGTGTTGTGAGTTGTTGCGTACTTTTCTTTCCTTGATTATTTTCTATTTCACTAGTTTCCTGTTTTGAAACCACTATTTGAAGCTGCCAATTTGCCATGGATCATTTCATTTCAAAGAGTTTCATTAATCCCAGCAGACAAATGCTCATCTCCTTTGAACCCACGGACGAGTCGCTCCAAAGGAAGAGCCAAGACACACCAAGCACTAAGGTCAAGGCATGATGTCATGTCCTGCCAGAACCAGTCACAGTGAAGCTCTTACAGGGCATTAGAATGGAGAATGACTTAGAGGATTTCTAAGTTGAATAAGTCTATTGAATCTTGGTTTCATTGAGTCTGAGTTTGACTTCCTGACTTTTATTTTTAGACTTTTTGTTGGGGCCTCTTATGACTGTAATGATTGTGAACATTGATCTGTTTGAATGTAATATTTGGGTTCGGTGAATTTGTGGAGAAGGACTCCCTCAGTGGCATGGCTGTGAAAGATATGTAACGGATACGTACAAAATCCCACAAAGATTTGTACAATACCTGGCCTATCCAGCACACTAGTAGCCAAGGTATATGGTTGTTTTCATTGATTTGAGCCCATTCCAATAGTCAATGAACCGTTGCTTGTCCTCCTAAATATTTAACCGCTGCTGTCAAACCTCATCAGATAGGCATCAGTGGTTCTGTAAATGTGGGCCAAACCGTGTAAAACTTGAGAAGTGTGTGGAAGGTGTTGAGCTAATGAACTTTACACCAATGCCCGCCACCTTAACATCTGTGTACAGTAGTTGAAAGCATTACATTTCCCTCCTGTGGCTGCTGTGTTTCATTCTAGATGATATGTTAATGAATGTTGATTTATTGCTAAACTCCTATGGGCATCTTTACACAATGGACGGTAGACGGGAAGGCACATGTGGAGCTGCAGTGGCAGACAGCCCCGTCATAAGTGGGAGGGCACTGACATGAGGAGCTGTGCACGACGGGCCGGCAGGCAGCAGGCAAAGGTCAGCGCAGAAGCCATGCACACAGAGCTTATTTGGCTCTGCTAATCCTCTGAATCTCTCTCTCTCTCTAGAATATTCAACGTATATTTCATGCAAACACACACACACACACACACACACACACACACACACACACACACACACACACACACACACACACACACACTCAAGCACAGACATACACGTATGCGCAAGCACACACAAACACACACACACACACACACACACACACACACACACATATCGCCTACAAAGCACTACCTAAACATTATTCGATATTCAAAGTGAATTTACTCTTAGCCGAAAGCTGAAAGAGGAATTATGTTAGGATTCTGAAAATGATTGTGGATTACCGAATATCCAGGTTGTTGGGCGCATAAAAAAATAAAGAATACACTTAAATGTTTTATATTATGATATGTTATCTGCTATGAGATTGCTCAAAAAAGAGATATTGACATCTGGGGCCCTATTTTAACGGTCTGAAACGCAAGTGAGAAGCGGCAAGCGCAAGTAGCTTTGTGGGCGGTTCTATGGCGATGTCGCTAGTTTACCGGAGCGAAAAATGACTCTTGCGCCCGGCGCAAATCTAAAAAGGGTTGGTCTGAAGTAGCCTAATTACCCGTAGGTGTGGTTTGGGCGTAACGTGCAACAAACCAATGAGAGTGCCAGCTCGCATCCCCTTTAAGAGCCATGAGCGCATTTTAATCTGAAGGGTTGATATTTTGACGGCGCGTCTGCAGTCTCCGATGAGACAGATGAATTTCAAACTTCAAATGGCTCAGTTTATGGACAAATAATATGGCCTAATTCACACATGGAATAAGGTTTTCTTCCACAACTTCAAATACTGAGTCCTATTTAATGTGGTTCTATTTAATGATATTTAATGATATACGTATATTTCTCACGATCAAATACTCATCAATCCTAAAAGTTATGGGCATGTACACGATGTCTGTGTCAAGAAAATATGTGTTTGCTGTACGGTGTTTGCAGATGCATTGATTTAATAGTACTACTTATTACCGCTGTATCAGCTGTTCTTCAACTAATAATTTACCAAGAATGTGTGGCTAGGTAGATGAGAGAAGCAAAGTGTATGTGCGGTGCACAAGCAACATTATGCATGCGCCCTTAAAATAGCATCTGAACAACGCGCTACTGACTTTAAACCAGGTATTTCCTGGTTTGTGGCGCAAGTGGTTTCTGAAACGGCAAAATAGCACCAGGGAACGTTTGCGCCAGAACACGCCTCCTCCTTTCGCCAAGCCGCCCCCCTGGGGCGCAAGATCATTCCCAATTTTACCGACGCGTGGCGCAGGAGGGAAAGGACGCTCTGCGCCAGTAGCAAACTAGCAACGACACATGCGCCAGTGATTAAGTCACTGGCGGATGCAAGATAGGGCCCCTGGAGTTTGAGGTTATATTTGCATCACTTCAGGCAGTACGGCAGTCTTAACGTTAACACCACCCTCCACAAGAAGCTAAATATGTTCTGCTTCTTCAGAATACAGATCTATGATAGCATAGATATTTTCAATTCTGTGCAGAAATTATGGCTTCATAAAATCCTTACCTACAATACTATACTAATACTCAAATCCTTGTGCGACTTCAAACATCAGAACATTTACATGTAACAGTTATTTTATATGGTTAGTATTATGTTGCATGAGAGGAATTGGTTTGCATTTATTTTGCTGTTAAGATTGGTGTTTAGTGTGATCCCACTGTAACCTAGGGAACAGATTGCAACTGTCTGTGTTTGTTGTGTTGTTCAACAGTTGAAAAGTAGAGTTTTTCTCCCACCTTGTGGTACCAAATATATAGCCAGTTTCTGCCTTGAACAGAACCTCACAATCTGCCTTTGTGCCAATCACAGCAGTCCCCCGTTGTTTAGTAAATGTTTATCCTAATTTATGCTTTTAAGGTCTGCATGAGGTCTCAAGGTTTATGTTGTTGCAGCTTATTTTGGCGTGTGGACGGAATCGATTGTGGGGTTTGGCCAGTCCCCACATGCCTTTATCCACCATGGTTAATTTGAGGCCAGGTGTGTGTGTGTGTGTGTGTGTGTGTGTGTGTGTGTGTGTGTGTGTGTGTGTGTGTGTGTGTGTGTGTGTGTGTGTGTGTGTGTGTGTGTGTTGTGTGTGTGTGTGTGTGTGTGTGTGTGTGTGTGTGTGTGTGTGTGTGTGTGTGTGTGTGTGTGTGTGTGTGTGTGTGTGTGTGTGTGTGTGTGTGTGTGTTCACTATAGAAAATCTCCATTTCATTTAAAAGCACAGTTGAGGATCATAAAATCCCAAACATAAACTCACAAGCTGGTCCCATTTTATGGGTTTAGTTCATTTGTCTCAATGTGTTAGGTGCATGTGAACTGTGTCTGTAAAAAGAAGCAGAGTCAAGTGTTCCCATCTCTTCCAGCAGATGGCAATCCTAAGGAGAGCAGTCCCTTCATCAACAGCAGTATGGCCAGTGACATGGAGAAAAGCCAGCAATACGATGGCAAGAACATGGCTCTGTTTGAGGTAACCATCCATCAGTTAAACGCCCTCTTATTGTTCCACCTTAATATATATATGTATATTAATAATAAAAACAATGGCACGCACTTTACATACATTTTAAAACCATCTATATACCAGATAAGTAAGCATACATGTATACATTTATATTCAGACATATGCCTATATGTCTGTGTATGTCTGTATAAATATAAATAGATCTTTACGTATACACATACAAACATGTCGAATCCTTAGAATGAGTGGTACGGTGGGTAATGATTGAGGAGAGAATAGG